>NC_045736.1:34209173-34225001 GCF_008692095.1 Etheostoma spectabile | reverse complement strand
ATGTAACGGACATTCATTAATATCAAAAAGTTAAGCACCAAAGCTTTAATGTGTACGCGTTTCGGTAAGGAATATTTGGTACACAGTAAAAGTTATTCCATCCTCTCTCAAACTTTATCGGGGCCTATGGGGTTATCAGGGGTAAACCATTAGCCATGTTTCCATCCACACGTTTCTATCTGAATTAAGTTATATCAAATGCAAAATGCCTTATGGTAACTCAAAGGAAATAAGTTTGGTCTCATTGGATTTTGTCTTGATCAATATACGGCTTATGCAATAAACGCTGATGGAAACATTATTTTCCAAATAAATAATGAATTGCGATTTAGTTTTAGGTCATTTTATGGTTGCAACCTGCCACAAAACAAAGAAGTTGTTTTAGTTCATTTCCACCCAGTATTTCCACTCTATTTGCACACATGGCGGTGTCAACATAGACAGATGTAATTGGACGAACGAGGAGACTTTTTGATTTTAATTTATCAGGAACTCGCGAAAGAAAAAGGCCAACAAAGGTTAGGACAAGCCGTGGGACGTCCTGCGAGTAAATGAAAGGCGCTCAAACAGCGTGACGTGTCTCAAAAAAGTGTTGTCTCGCAGCGGTGCCGGAAGGAAAATTAAAGGCAAGTTGCATTTGCATCATCAAAGCAATGTGTTGATAGCGTTGTTGTTTTCTTATTGTAGCTTGATATGTCGCAATCAGCTGGCACATAAGCACTACAACTTGTGCAAAGTCATTTTCATTTTATCATTTGTTGGTAGACGGCGCAATCCATTTTTGTCAGTCTGCTTGAATGTTGTGCGATTCAGTGCGAAAATGAATGTAAAAACCTTAATGTCTAAAATCAATTCAATATATCCATTTGATTGCAAAACAGCATGTGACGTCATTATGCAACAGGTTTTTATTTGCTTTAAAGCCATTGGATGGAAACACCCTTTCCCCATCTTTATTAGCATGAGTTTTTTTTACCGAACTTCAGATTATTTGATTGACAAGTGGATGGAAACTTAGCTTGTGTTTAGCGTAAGATTCTCATCTGGCGGTCAAAATAATTAGGGCAAAGCCTCGCCCGGGCTCAGAAAAAGCTGGAACCTGAAAACAAGGATGTATAGGTACACATTAGAGCCAGACCGATATTATTGGCCGATATTAGGCATTTTCCAAACTATCAGTATCAGCCTTTATAATTCTTCCAATAAAGGAAAATTTTAAAAATATAATAAAAATGGACTAAACACCCTTTAACCATGTGATGAGTGTTGTTGTTGCATAGTTTGCCCACCAGAGGGCGGTCTTCAATGTCCTTGTTGGCAACTCTTTGATTTTTGTTCTTAGTGTTTTTGTTCAAAGGACTTTCAAAGTTTCAAATCTTAAGTTTTATAAATTTTATTTATCAGAACGGTAATATATTTTGATGTTCTTCTGTTCTGTTGTGACAATAAAACAAGTTTTTTTTAAACTGCATTATCCTATTATTTCAGTGAGTTCTCATAAATAACTACAAATAACTGTTAGGGAAATGTGTTTGTTCTGTTACGCGTTTCTGGATTTCTTTTTTTTTAAATACATATAGGCCGATTTATCGGAATTTCAGATTTTTTAACCACCAAATATTTGTATCAATATCGGCCTTAAAAATCCTTTATTGGTCGGGCTCTAGTACACATATCAAAGGACAACTGCACCCTGCACAGAAAGCTCCTTAGGTGCGGTCACTGCCTGATCCGCACCCAAACCCCGATCCGTTCAGGTTCAATACCCTGACCAATGGGCTCTCCTGACCCAAACTGAGTTTAACGCTTGACCTCAAACATGTTCGAACATGAGAAGAACAAGTTGATTTCCGGTATGGATCGGGCAGCCACAGTGACTCAACGCTTTGAAATTGTTGGACCAGACAGAACCGATAGACAGTTGCTTTATGCTGTAGTCACTCGAGAGCGACACTAACGGGACATTTGCTGACATAAAAGAGACAAGAGTGGAATAACCGTTGTCAATTAACGTGGGAATAATGCTTTCTCATCTCTTAATTTTAATACTTATTATACAACGGTATAATAGAATATTAGAATATTAAAATAATGCTACACAATAAATGAAAGGCTTCAAATAGACGTGATCAGTTTCGGCCGATAATGCCCCATAAATCCTGACTCAGAACCTTTCAACTCCACCTGAAGCACACAGCCGTACCTGATAGTCCACCAGAAGCTCGGGTCCCTTAAAGTAGCGGGAGGCCACTCTGACGTTGTACTCCTGTCCTGGGTGGTAAAACTCAGCCAGACCCCAGTCAATAAGGCGCAACTACAGACATGGAAATTAAGCAATTAGCAACTACAAACACACATATACTGTGTGTGTGTGTATATATATATCATATAATATTTTGAAATACTGTATACCACAATGGGTGTTGATACAATAATTCAATAATTGTAAATTATTGAAAACAGACACAAAACAGCCAAACAAAAAGCTACACAACAGTGATACTTTGGTTAAGGTTGGGGAGACAGTGACTGACTTATTTACTCACCTTGCGGTGTTCATGATCAATCATCACATTATGTGGCTTTACATCTCTATGCATAATTCCCATGCTATGGCAGTAGTCCAGGGCCTAGAGATAGGAGCAAAGGAAGTCTGTGATCCATTGGTCAGATTTTTTTCTTCCCAGTAATTCTAAAACAGATAGTAACAGATTTGCAGATGCTGCCTACTAGATAACACACACAACGTTGATGGTGCTCTATGAATACCCAAGCATGTGCAAAAATCAAAACAAGGACTTGAACGGAGTTCTTGCTTAAAGATGTACTGCTTTGCCTCCCTCAGGACATTTAGAGGTTTTAGATTATGAGCTGAGAGGCAGCTGTAACCAGGAGACATACCTTGAGGATCTCGTACATGTAGAACCGGATGTCATAGTCTGTCAGGGTCTGGTACAGTTGCTGGAGACCAAAACAATACCATTAGGCTTTCTACGGCAATGTATTACAGTAAACCGGCAGCATACATTCATGGAACAGCCATACATCACTTACAACAACCTGTGGAAATGTGCCAGTGATTGAGGATAGAACCAGACGATGGTTGACTTTCTGGCACCGAAGACATAGCATTGGACTATCATATTCCTCCATCACATACACACACGTGTGCAGGAAAACAACGAGTATGCCAAGAAAGGAGGTTTCCATAATCTTGCACAAAAAACTTTTATAGAGGAAATAAAAGGAAAAAAGTTTAGTTCCTACCTTGAAGTCTGTGTTGTTAACATGCTCGAAGACCAAGGCAGGCGTCCTGGACTGAAAAAGTAAAAGGTTGTGTATTTTAACATTATCCCTTGTGTTGTCTTCCTGTCAAAATTGAAAATCAACACTTTTGTTGAAGCTTTTTATCAAGGTTTTAAACTTTTTCTAATGTTTTTGTCCCTTTTTTCAACACTGTTTTTCAACGTTTGCCACTTTTTTGACGTTTTTAACACTACGTAACACCAACTTATTAACTTCAGTTTTACAGTTATTTTTGGAGTTTATGGTCAGTAAACCTCATTTATAGTAAATCATACCTAATGTTTAAGTTAGAAAGGCAGAAATTAGGAATTATTTAGACTAAAACTAAAGGATTGTATGTTGATGAATAATCACAGACTGGAATATGTCAACTTTTACTCAATGCTATTTCAAAACAACTTCAATTGTTTTCTTCCAAATGCTATAAAATTGAATAAGACACCCCAAAATTAATGAAAGTAGAGATTTGTACTTGCCATAGAGTGGAATCAATCATGTTATTTTGAGTAGTTAAAAAGAACATTGATATGGGAAAACGAGTCAATTTGACCCAAGGACAACATGAGGGTTAAACCACAGGGCCCAGGTAATTTATCAATTTTACTGAAACAGCAATTACAGCAACACTGTAATAAGCTATGGCACTAATGCAGAATCTATACAAACTAACAGCACACTGTAAGCAACACTATGGCCAAGTCTCCAAATGTCCATTCACATTCTATACACAAGTAAACAAGGAAATTCCAGCCTGTGGACAGTCAATTAAGCAAAGGTCTGGCTCAATTGATCAACTAATATTCCTGGCATAAAGCGTCACATCAGGGACGCCCAGCGTGTGAGAGACAGGCCAAATGTCCCTTCCCTTTAGCTATCTCCACTATCGGGGCTTCGCAATGCCCAGGACATCTGTGATTGTTTTATCATTGTGATTGTGTTTTTATTTCTACCCTATCCCAGAATAGATAGGTGGTATAGGAAAACCATAAATCCAATGCTTTGGCCATTTTATCACTACCATATAGGCCTGCACGATTCAGGGAAAAATATGGATTTTTTTTTAAGCTTAGAATTGATATCACAATTCTCTGCCACGATTCTTTTCTCACAAAACTGTAATTTTTATTGCACACATGAACCATGACAAAACAAATTGGCAGTCCTAAACACAGATTTTTTTGACACCTATAGCACACCACTACAAGCCTGTAAACATAGAGGCTTCAACGAAGAGAAGGGAGAGCTTTGCAGCACTTTAACACCTATTTTATACAGTCTATGTTTAAAACTCACAGAAGAAACTTGTAGAGTTTGTTATGCAGTCGGCTCGGAAAATTAAATAAGAACTGAAGTCATCAAAAAAAAAAAAAAACAGGGTGAACAGGGTGAATTGAGATCGCGATTTTATAACAATTAATCGTGTGTTATGTTTGTATGTTAGAACGGATGTACAGAGAGTTGTTGCTAGGGAGATGATACACCATATCATCTAGTCTCATTGCTGTAAACTGGCAGGTGTCAGAACCTTGCAAGTGGAAAGTTTCAACTTTCCTAATTGAGAGTATTTTATCTGGCCTGGGCTAAAGGGCATTGTTGGGCCAGAGGTGAAGCAGTAGGACAACAACCACCTTAGCTGTGATAAGGGGTTGAAGTGGGCCGGAACAATCCAGAACGTCGTTCAGGCAGTTTCATAAATCAGTGTTTCCCGTTCTTTTAGAAAATGATGCCAAATATACATTCCAGTGCTTCCTCTGTTCACTCTCAGCAGAGCACTGCTGTGACTCCATGCACAAGGGAACTGTCTTTTTTTAACCCTTGTATGGTGTTCAGGTCAAATTGACCCATTTCAAATTTGTACAAGAATTAAAATGGTACAAGTTACAATTTTTCTACCTGAAAAACAACGGCCTTACCTTATTTTCTTTGATAAACATGTATTCCTGACTCAATTCAGAAAATTATTCTCGATATGACCACTTATGTTTTTTTCCATAGGAGATTTTTAACATGAATTATAACGAATCACACTTCCTTTTTTAATTGTGTTCTAGTAGAGACTGATTGCCTTCCCTAAACATATACTTTATGTTATCTCTATTTGTTTGAAATTAGGATAAAAACAATATTTTTTAATAGATTATGAAGTAGAATTTTATTTCTGAATTGTTTTTATAAGTCACGGGTCAGTTTGACTCGAGGGATACGAGAGGGTCCCGAAAGTGAAGACAACACAAGGGTTAAAGATTGCTGGCGAAACTACCAGAATGCTGTTAAAGAGGCAAGAAAAGAGTATTTCTCTAATATTTTTTCATCTCACGCCCAGAATCCACGAATGCTTTTTAGTACTATTGACTCTCTTTTTAACGTTCCACAAACTGTTGGTTTGGAATCCTCCATTGCACTCTGTAACAATTTTATGCAATTTTTTATTGATAAGGTCGCCTCTGCGAGGGCGCTCAACTGTTATTCTGGTTTAGATCCCTCTGTTTGTGCTGCTTGCCCTGTTGTTTTTAATCAATTTGAGCCTGTGACGCTATCACACCTGAAGGATGTGGTTACTCATATTAAGCCTTCTGGCTCTCCCTGTGATGTTCTTCCACCAAGGCTGTTTAAAGAAGTTTTTCCCACTATTTGGTACTGGGTACTTGCTATTGTAAATGGTAGCCTGTCATCCGGTGTGGTTCCTGCAGACTTTAAGCATGCTGTAGTGACACCCCTGATAAAGAAACCTGGTTTAGATCCTACTGTGTTGAATAATTTTAGGCCAATTTCCAAGCTCCCATTTGTATCTAAAATCTTGGAGAAAATTGTGTATCTACAACTAAAGTCTTTTCTTGATGAGCAGGGTTTATCAGAGGTTTTCAATCTGGATTTAAAACCACACAGACAGGAGTCGCACTGTTGAAGGTCTGCAATGACATCCTCTTGGCATGCGATTCCGGTAATAATGGAATCTTGGTCCTGTTGGACCTTACCGCTGCCTTTGATACTGTAGACCACAGCATTTTAATCTCAAGGTTACAGCACCAGTAGGCCTTGTGGCACTGTCCTGGAGTGGTTTAGATCCTACCTGTCTGACAGAACATTTCATGTTCAAATGGCTGAGTTTGAATCCCATGCTGCTCCACTGTCATGTGGTGTTCCCAGGGTTCAATTTTAGGTCCTTGCTTTTCATTGGATTCTGCTTCCTTTTGGTCTATTCTTAGAAAACATGGTATTTCTTTCCATTGTTATGCAGACGACTGCCAGATTTATGTACCCTTAAAACGACATGACACCTGTTCTATTACACTCTTTTAGCATGTCTGGAGGATATTAAGCATGGATGGCCTTAAACTTTTAAATTTTAATGAAAAGAAAACAGAGGTGATAATGTTTGGACCTGGTGGCTCATATGAGATCCCTACTGAGCTGGGCCCTTAGCCTATATCTTAAACCACAGTATTAAATCTTGGTTTTAGATTGGACAGTGATTTTAAACTGGACAGCAAATCAACGCCCCAGTCAAATTAAGTTTTTTTCATCTGAGGAAGTTGGTAAAGGTGAAACCTTTCCTTCCAGGCAGCAGTTAGAAACCGTAATCCATGCCTTCATTTCTTTACGGCTGGATTACTGTAATTCCCTGTATTTTGGACTCAGTAAATCCCTACTCGCACGTCTGCAGCTAGTCCAGAACGCTGCTGCACGGGTTTTGACTGGAACCCGAAAGAGAGAACACATCACTCCCGCCTGGCTTCACTTCACTGGCTGCCTGTGCATTTAGAGTCCATTTTAAAATCCTCTTGATTACTTTTAAAGCTTTAAACGGTCTTGCCCCGTCTTATTTAATTCAGCTACTCAACCGCTACACTCCTCCCGGTCACTCGGTCGGCTGACAGGCTCCTGGTCGTCCCCGGATCCAAGCGGAAGCTTAGAGGGGACAGGGCCTTTTCTGTTGTGCTCCTAAGTTATGGAATGCCTTACCTTTGACCATTCGTCAGGCTTCCTCAATACCGATTTTTAAAACTCTTCTTAAAATCATTTCTACACTTTGGCTTTCAACCAAACTAAGACTTGATCTTATCTGTTTTATATAGTGTTATTGGGTAGATCTTCACCCCCAGTTTATATTTTTATGATATGTGATTGTTATTTTTATCTGTGTTTGCTGCCTTCATGTACAGCACTTTGTTCAGCTACTGCTGATGTGAAAGCGCTTTATAAATAAAGTGATGATGATGATGATGATGATGTAGTTAGCTCACACGTCTGTAAAAATAGTTGTGTACTATCTTTTATAGTCAGGTGAACATGTGAACATCACGTGGTCGGTAACCTAGGACATACAAACAGGCTGGGTAGTGATCAACACAATTACGTGCTGCAGATCCAGTGTTTTTTTTAGCTGAGCTAGATAGAGAATATTCTGCTAAAACAGATTGGTGATGCCGTTTTTGTCCTCATTGTTCGTCGTGCAGTTAGCTGGAAGTGAACATAGCCGCGATGTGTTTTATGTGGACTGACTGTGTGAAACTCTTCAAAAAATAATCATGCTCCCAATAAAATAAAACCTCGGCACATACCCAGGCAGTTCCTATCAAACACAGTGCAGGTAATGTTAGCCTACACTCGCCAGTAAAGAATTTGGGGGCTTTGAAGAGAACACAGTTTCAGTTCCCCGTAGTAAAAGGGATACTTGGCTGATTCTAAACCAATTTTGTGTTTGTTCGGTCAATTTGCGATGTTGCGATCACAACAATTCACGCAAATTCAACCGTGAATTCGGCGCGACTCGCAATTTTGACCAATCGCCGCAACTTTACCGCAAATTTGACCAAAAAACTGGAGATTCCCACGACAATCACAGCAGTCCCATGTGCCAGAATTTGCTTCAGTATTCTGTTCTCTATTCGGCCCATCTGAGCTTTCTCAAAGGCAGAGGGGCTCGGTTTACACCTATCGCCATTTCTAGCCACTGGGGGATCATAGGCTGGGGGGAACTCATTAATGTTAAAAAAGCTCATAAAGTGAAATTTTCATGCCATGGGACCTTTAACATCTAAATCTGCTGTAACGTTTTTTTGGCTCTTTGCCGCGGGGCTGCTGCTCAGTTTCCCCCCAAGACGCACACAGACAATCACACACGGTGGATGCAGGAAAAACTGGAAATGAGACGTACGCAATGACTTAAATGGAGGACAGCTGAGACATATGTTAGCCACTGTTGCCGGTCGTGCTTCTAACGTTACCCTTGAAGCAAGCGGTGGAGTAACATAATAGTTGCAATAACAACCCACCAACGGTCCCACTACAGACAGTCAAAAAAGACGGGTTCAGAGCAATGATTAAAACGCTGGATATGTCATACGGACCAAAATAGTTCCACCTAAGAACTATCCAAACATTATACCAACAACACCGAAGCAAGCTGATAGCGGCGCTACATTCATTCTCCCACTATTCTACAATAACATACCTGTGGTCAAAGGAGTGTTAATACAGCTATCAGCAATGTTGAAGATGTCGGCATATGTATTTATTTAATTTAAGTTATTTTTAGACTTTCCACAATAAAAATAGTGTACCTTCTGTAACCTTTTCATGCATTCTACTTTCGTTCATATATTATTTTACAATTGATGAGGTGCAATCCAGCCATTCAGAGCTTCCACATTTAAAGATTGTGACTTTAAATTCTAGTTAACTGACATTTCCAAAATAGAGATTGAGGAACAGTTGAATCTATCGTTGAGTTGATGTCAGTGCTCAATTGCTTTGATTTTTGCCAAATTTATTGTAATGTAATTAGCACTCGTTAGCTACAATAAATACAGAGCAATTTCATATTAATTATAGCAGTTTTGACGCAAATGTTTTAAAAATCAACACATACAGACACACAACTAGAGATGTTCCGATACCAGTATCAGTATCGCCTCCGATACTGCCTAAACCTGGTATCGCTAAGTACTGGAGTTTATGCACCGATCTGATACCACATAAAAAAAGCTCAAAAGAAAATCTACCTTAAAGTACTTTATTTATGTTCTTTTTCTGTTATAACTGTCAAACTGGATGATAAAAGAAAGTTCTGTGGCGTTCATTGTTTGGGTTTGATCATGTTTCACAAAGAGTTTAACCTGAGCCATACTGACAACAATGATAGAAATCATATCACATCCATACAGGGATAGTGGTATACAGTTGTTAAAACATAAAATATATGACGCACTGGTATCAGATCAGTACTTGGTATCCGCCGATCCGCAAGTTCAGGTATCAGAATCAATATAGGGAAGCAAAAAATGGTATCGGACCATCGCTACACACAACACATGGTCACTTGTTGCTTACAGTGTGAACTAGAGCTGCAGCTACCCAACCAACTTTCACAATTTAATCTAATGTTATAGTTGCTATTAATCAGCCTCTTAAGTCACAAGTTGCCAGAGCTCAAGTAATGGTATTTTTTGGCTCAAATTTAATTCTTATTGACATAATTAACAGTAAAGGTCCAACTTGGCTTGGAATTCTGTTTGAATAAATGTTTTAATGTCACAGCAGAAATCTTAATTTGTAACCACAGATTTTAAATGATAATGACGGCACTCCGACACCATCATGTATCAACCGTGCACGGTTGCTAAATTCTTTGGAGAGAGCCCTGACGCAACATAGAAATACAAGGCTGTATAACCGCTAAGATACATTTATCAAACTAACAACCGCAGCAGGCTAAGTACTTACAGACATATACTTCACAAGCGAAATCGATAAGCTTGCACAGGTGGTGGGCTCGTCACGCTATTGGTACAGTAATGATATATCAGACATTCCAACATGGTTTGTTTTGTATAAAAATCTGTATGACTTAGGGCTGGGCAATATAGAGAAAATCAAATATCACGATGTTCTTGACCAAATACCTCAATGTATTTATTGCAACGATATTGTATGGCTGACTATTGATGCTTTGACAAAATGTTATTTACACAATGTTCTTGCCAATCACTATACTATACTTACTACTGGGTCTTTCACAATATCGATGAGGGAGATTATGTTAGGACCTCCACGCAGGTTCTCCAAAATCTTGATCTCACGCTTGATTTTCTTTTTTTTCACGGGCTAAAGGTGAAAAAGACAAGGCAGTTAGGCTGATGGGATTAAATCATTTAATCATTCAATTGGACAAACTGCCTTGATCGAAGTCTCGGAATATATTTACCTTGAGTATCTTCACCACCACCTTCTCATTATTCGTGATGTTGATTGCTTCAAAGACTTCACTGTACTTGCCACGCCCTAGCTTACGCACCAATTGAAAGTCATCCTGGTTTCTGTGAAAAAAAAAAAAAAATCAAAGCATCAACATCAGCTGGATAGAGGGGTTGTCATGCAGCATGTTGCAAATGCTGTGTTGCCCCCATTTTCCACCGGGCGCGTCTGCACTGTGTTCCATATGGCGTTTTATACAGTATGTGCCTCATTCCTGAGTAACTGTATGTTTTGAGTACATAGAACTATATTTTGCAAGCTCATTGCATTATGAACAGAAATTAACACTGGCAAATATACTTTTGTTTGAGCAAACAAAAACCTATTCTGTACTCAATTTTTTTGTATTTGCATGTGGGCTATTATCTATAGTAATGTGCAGTAATAACCCCTCTCACGCAGTTTACTCATGTGCCCTCTCTGCTGCACTCAGATCATATCCCCCTCAACTCTTAACACACTTGCTCAAATTTTTACAGCATTACAAGCGTGCCACAAAACCAACCAATCATAGAATTAAATGTCAATTCTGATATATTGTTTGTCTCCAATTAGACTGCAAGTAGCAGGGAACACAAACCTACGAGGAACAGTCTTTTTCTGTTCAGTTTTTTGGTACAGCATACACACGTGTGACTCGTATCTCCTTATGTGACTAAATATAGTTTGACTTATCATTTTACAAGCAATAACTTAGCACACAGCAGCAGACCATAACAGCATAATAGCATAAACATAATAGCTCGAAATGCGAGACTAAACAGCAGTAGGCCTACCTTCATGTCACACTATAGCCACATGTAAGTAGTTTAATATTTTTCTAATAATTTGTCTCAAAAAGCAGAAACGTTACAAACCATATCTTGGCAGAAGTTAGCTAAGGAGACCAGAGAGGTGTTGTAAGACTTGTGAAGTGTCGTCATGTGTTTGCACTGTGCATGGTAATGTTAACATATCCTTTTTTATTTTTAAATGTATTGAATTTAAAACTATATCTCAGCAGTAACATTAGTCAGCTACTGCTTTTTGACAGAAATTAGCTAATGTTAGCATTAGCAACAGACTGAGGTGTTCCACACAGCCCTGTCATATTAGCTCACATACCCCACCCTTTCAATCCCAATGTGTTCACACTAGTATATTAAAGTGAATATTCTTACATTTTCATGCAATTGAACTGTAAACGTTTAGGTTGGTTTGGTCAGAAATTCTATTAGCTAGGCCTACTCTTTGAAGTGTGGCTTAACAGTCATTCATTACATTTTTTTAAGATTGTTTTTTGGGGCTTTTCCCTTTATTTGATAGTGACAGTGGATATACAGGAAAGTGGGAGGGAGGGAGGGAGGGAGGGAGGGGGGGGAGAGAGAGAGAGGTCAGATTCAAACCCGGCCTGCTGCAAAGGACGCACGCTCTTACTGGGTGAGCTAGATGAACTAGGGTATAGCTATTTATTTCTACCACCCATTACTTTGCTATAAGTTTGAACATCTGTGTTGAGCCACAGATGTAGCAGATATTTGTTTTAAATTAATCAGAATTTAAATATATCTGATTATTTAAGCTCCTCAACAATCTTGCCAAGTAACAGCAGTAAAAGCAGAATGTTCCCCCGGAGATATGTTTCCTGCTACTTTTGAGCTAATTGGAGACAAACAGCCAATCAGAAAGCAACTTTGTCAAGAGAGCAAAGGAAGACATGACCAGAGCGCAGCAGCGTCTACCTGGGCGTAGAGAGTTTTTGAACATGAGTAAACTGTGTGAAAGGGATTATTATTGCACTTTAATATAAATAGTAGCAAACATGCAAATACACTTATTGAGCACAGCATAGGAAAACAAAATTATTTCGCCAGTGTTAATTTCTGTTCAAAATGTAATGCGCTTGCCAAATACAGTCCTCTGTACACAAAACATGCAGTTACTTACAGGAGTGGACACTAGCTAATAAACTGAAGATTGTTCTTTCAAGTACTTGTAGAGACAATAAAATATGCGAGTCAGGCAGGCTTGGTGTGGTATGACGCGTGGCGGAGGACAGAACCAAACCGCGGCACCTCAGGAAAATAGGGGTTACGGTTAACAAAATATTTACCCCCACTCAACCACGTGAGACTCATAGTCCCAGTACTCCCTGGGCCGGTGAGTGTTGACCTCGGTGTACACTCGGGCCCGGCTTGGCACGGGTCCTGACATGTCCGACAGCTTGGCAGAGATGGTGGGGAGATTTTACTGCAGCGGAGGATGGCGGAAGTACAGGGAGGATGGGTGAGAGAGAGGGAGGAAGAGGAGGGAAGGTAGGAGTTGAGGGGTGGGGGGGTTGATCCCAATGGGGCAAGGGGTTTGGGGGGGTCGGGAGGGTGGGGGGGAGGCTTTGCCTGAGGATGGGGGGAGGGGCCACCAGGGGCAAGGTGGGATAGCTGACAAAGAAGATGGGAAAGGTTGTTATTACACACAGGCCTGAATTACACACACATGTTCAGTACCTATACATGCACTAATGGAGAGACGTCAGAGTTCAGTGCCTTGCTCAAGAGCACCTTGGCACCTTGCCCAACTCCCTACAGACTGAGCTACCGCCACCCTAAAGGTATAGGTGTCAGCAGTGTCTTCATCCATCCATTTAAAATGACAGGAAATAGAGAAAAGCCAGAAATGCGCACACCAGTGCACTTTTGGCAATGTGCCTTAATAAATGTATCATAGTCTTCAGATGTACTCTACCATTAAAAAACTAGTTGTTGAGTGAAGGCAACACTGAGCTGGCTGACAAAAGGCAAGCTCAAGCTACAAACAAAAACAACTATTAATTGCCACTATTGTGGCCTGGCCCACTTAGTGATTGTGAGACAGGAGAAGGAGTGATAACTTCAGATATATCACGAGTGACCCTGGGACGAGTTGTTGTGTGGTAAGATGGAGCATCAGATCAACAGGAGAATCACTGCAGCACACACACAGGCACTGTGCTGAGGAGGGAGCTGACCCTAACACTCACAAGTGTTGCTCTAACCTTCACATATGGCCATGATGAGCTTTGGATAGTGACCAGGGGCCTCATTTATAAAATTGTGCGGGCAGATTTGGTCAAAAGGGTGCTGGAGACTGGAAGCTGATGGTGCTGCATCTAGTGGCTAAGAGGGGATACAGATGAGGTGCCTGTCAAAAAACATACATAATAAAGTACAAACGTTTTTGACTAGGATTGTTGGATGGCCATTATATGTAGAGATGTTCCATTACCAGTATCGCCTCCAATACTGCCTAAAACACAGGTACCGTTATCGGGAAGTACTTGAGTTTATGCAGAAATCTGATACCAGGTAATAAAGCCCTAAAGAAAATCTACATTAAACACATCAGGAAGCAAAAAATGGTATTGTACCGTCACCGATCAAAACACGTCTAGCACCGGAGACGGAGAAGGCTACTAACATTACATAACTAGGTAAGACACTGTTTTTCCCCAATAACTTTTGCAATAGTAAGTAGCAAGCAAGATGGAAATATGTTAGGGGCTTTGTCTCTTGGGGCCATTGGGGACTGTAATTTCTCAGCCCTGTTTGCCTCTGCAATCTCAGCTTTCTAATAGTAGACAGGTCTGTCTCTGAAAAACAACACTGCAGTTCAAGTGTGATCACTCAAAAATAAGTTCACAGCTATTTTAATGTACACAGTGCCATGGATACAAATTGCTAAAACCTCCGTCCTGATTCTTGCATGTAACTGTGTCCCTAAAACACCCCCTGCGTAATTGTCAATTTTTAAATAAATTCAATTCAATTTTATTTATAGTATAAAATCATAACAGTTACAGTTATCTCGAGACACTTTACAGATAAAGTAGGGCTAGACCACACTATAATTTGTAAAGTCCCAATAATTATAGTAATTCACCCAAGAGCAAGTCACTCGTGCAAAAAACTCCCTTTTAGGAAGAAACCTGGGCCAGACCCAGGCTCTTGTGTTAATACTAGTAACAATAAAGATAATAGAACAGTGACTTAAAAATGGTAGAAGTTTGTGGTACCATAATTTACAAAAAGAACATCATGTTGTTTTGAAGAAGACTTGAAAAGTAGCAACTAAGACCATAAACTAAGTATTAACACGTTCCTTAAGGTAATATCAACGGTAACCATTGGAGTCGCCCCCTGCTGGAAATTAGAGAGAATGCAGGGTTAAGACACTTCTGCATGGCTTCACTTTTCGGTTCCGAAGGCATTATTATATCCCTTATTTTACATCCGTGAGTCTGAGCCAGGAAGACCCAGCACAGTGTTGTGTGTAAAAAAACCCATGTTGACCAGTTTAGCTACCGTTAGCATTAACAGCACATAATTCATTCGAGTTATGCGATGTCGGTAATGTTAACGTTATGTCGCTATTATGTGTCATGCAGTGGAGAAACTAACGCTAGTTATATGCTCCGACGACTAAAGCAATTGCGTATTAGTTAACGTTAGCTGTACCACCCGACTGTGTGTGAGCAGAAGGGTTTAGTAACTTATCGGCTCTAGGCGGGCCTAAATACTAGCACGCTAACATTAGCATGGCTAACGGGAACAATCGCTAGTTTTCACAGAGAAAAGGAGCCTGCATTATCAACGGTACAGGCACACTGCAGTGGTTATTTACCCCCTTGATCAATCCGACGACCGAAATGCTTCCCAGTAAGATGACTTTCGTGAAGCCAACGATCCTCGCCTCCCTCCGTCGCCTGTGTGTGTGTGTGTGTGTGTTTGTGTGTGTGTGTGTGTGTGTGTGTGTGTGATTTCTGCTGTATCAGAGACAATATGGCTGACCAACGCCATCTACGTATCTACGTCATTGATGTATTAAGAGAACGATCTACGCATAGAATTCTGAACCAAAACCAAACTAATCTTAACATCTCAGTATAAATGCATGGTCCACTGAAGCTTTGTGAAAATCTGAAAAAAAAAAATTAAACCCATGTCACCAATCCAGTTGTTTTAATCTAGTAGGTCAAGAACCAGTCTAATGTTATTGTGAATGGATCTTTCTTTGAAAAACCCCGATTGAGTTGTGCTTATTATCTGTTCAATACCATCTTTCAACCTATTAGCAATAACCTTGGTAAATCATTTGAAGTCCACATTTAATAAAGTAATTGGTCTCAGGTTATCAATGTATTGTTTGCCTGAAAAAGATTTAAAACATACCATTTATTAGACATTCAAGGCTTTAAAATCCTAGATCAGAATGGTCCTAAATTACCTGAGTGACCCAATGGATATGTAGTGT
>NC_045736.1:34209057-34209163 GCF_008692095.1 Etheostoma spectabile | reverse complement strand
TAGTTGGAATGAACCTGGCCTAACAGTAGGAATCCATTTTAGAGTTCCCTGAAGGAGAGTTAAATATGCCTTTAAAAGCCTGAAAAAATGTCAATATAGCTTTACT
>NC_045736.1:34208945-34209047 GCF_008692095.1 Etheostoma spectabile | reverse complement strand
TCATTTTAAAATCTTACATCAGAATGCTCGGATATTACACAAGACACACACTGGATAGGTGATGTCTCCCCCAGACTTGGAATGAAGCTGGCATAACATCAG
>NC_045736.1:34208826-34208935 GCF_008692095.1 Etheostoma spectabile | reverse complement strand
TAGAGTAGCCTGAAAAAGAGTAAAATATGCCTTTAACAGCCTGAAAAAGATTTAAAACGTACCATTTATTAGACATTCAAGGCTTTAATTTTAAAACCCTACATCAGAA
>NC_045736.1:34208672-34208816 GCF_008692095.1 Etheostoma spectabile | reverse complement strand
TAAATTACCTGAGTGACCCAATGGACATGTAGCCTAGTGTCTAACCCATAGTTGGAATGAACCTGGCCTAACAGTAGGAATCCATTTTGGAGGAGAGTTAAATATGCCTTTAAATGCCTGAAAAAATGTCAATATAGCTTTACT
>NC_045736.1:34208530-34208662 GCF_008692095.1 Etheostoma spectabile | reverse complement strand
GCCCTTCATTTTAAAATCTTACATCAGAATGCTCCAATATTACACAAGAGACACACTGGATAGGTGATGTCTCCCCCAGCCTTGGAATGAAGCTGGCATAACATCAGGATTCCTTTTTAGAGTAGCCTGAAA
>NC_045736.1:34208436-34208520 GCF_008692095.1 Etheostoma spectabile | reverse complement strand
TATGCCTTTAACAGCCTGAAAAAGATTTAAAATATACCATTTATTAGACATGCAAGTCTTTAATTTTAAAACCCTACATCAGAA
>NC_045736.1:34208233-34208426 GCF_008692095.1 Etheostoma spectabile | reverse complement strand
TTACCTGAGTGACCCAATGGACATGTATTGTCTAACCAAGAGTTGGAATGAACCTGGCTTAACAGTGGGAGATCCATTTTAGAGCGGCCTGAAGGATAGTTAAATTTACCTCTAACAGCCTGAAAAAATGTCAAAATAGCTTTACTTGTAAGCCCTTAATTTTAAAATCGTACATCAGAATGCTCTGAAATTA
>NC_045736.1:34202862-34208223 GCF_008692095.1 Etheostoma spectabile | reverse complement strand
ACTCTGGATAGGTGATGTCTCCCCAAGACTTGGAATGAAGCTGGCATAACATCAGGATTCCTTTTTAGAGTAGCCTGAAAAGAGAAAAATATGTATTTAACAGCCTGAAAAAGAAAGAAATGTGAAAAGTGACCAACCAAAGATCAATTCTCCATCTTGATCTCTCATTATGTTTTTTCAAAGAAGACTCTCTCATAAAAGGGTTTGTTTCTCTCCAAATGTCAATCAGTGAATCAACCTGTATGAATTCCTTCTGGACAGTGTTCTGGAAGTCATTGTAAATTGATATACTATTGGACCGCTCATCCGGTACCATATTAAAATCCCCACCTATAGTGTAAACCTTATATATACAGTATATATAGTTTACATCAGCTGAGAGGCTGGCATTTCCCAGCATGCTCTGGCAACTGGCGGCCACCTTGATCTTGTGAGGTTATCGTTGCCCATGTGTGCATGACTTCAGAGCAAGTTAGGATCAAGTCAGACACAAATCTTACCGGCATGCATTTGGCAACAAGACCTGCACAGACCTGGTGTCGGAACCCAATCTGTGCTGCCTGCACGATCTGTCCTGCACATGCACAAGATATTTGCACATGTGCAGATGATATCCTGTTTTTAGATGACAGCTTGATTCAGTCTAAAATAACGTTTACTCAAACTAAAGAGTGGGAAAAGCAGATTAGAGCTAAATTAAGACTTTACAGTAATAACTATAAAGAAAAGACAAGTATTGATTGATTGTATTTTAAATGAGCAAAGTAAAGTAGAACTGACATAACAGCTGTTATATATTTAAATGGTTATTTTCAGGTTTCACTTTGAGGGTCTTTTAAAAGTTATTATATGTAAATGTGCTGTATTTATATAGCGCTTTTCCAGTCTTAACAACTGCTCAAAGCGCTTTTACATCTACAGGATACATTCACCATTCACACACATTCATACACTGCTCACCATTTATTTCCCCCTCACTTGTTTGAAGTCTCTTATATCACCTGTTGAGTCCCATGTCTGTGTTTCTTCTAAATCTTCTGAAGCCAAAGGGTCTGCGAAAGTAAGCCTTCTTCCCGGCCCTCCTCGCTTCTTGTATAGGCTTTTTATAATTCCTCAGTTACATTTTGGATTGGATTTTCCCCTGTTTTCGGATGAAGCGAGCATTCTTCGCAACATCTGCATTTTTTTTGTCAGGGGCTCATTTAAACATAGATTTGTTCCTGTTAGCATTTCCACTGCATTACGAGCTCAATCTTGTGTTCCCTGTTGGTAAATGTCAGAATAATGCTGAGATTAAGGCTGGTGTTTCTTTGTGTGAGGAGGTGGCATGCTTCGATGTTACTGTAGACTAGAGCAATTTTTCCTCCATCATATCCTCCTCTCTCACCTTTCCTGCAGTCTTGGCATATGATCTGAGCTTCGTCTTTAGTCCTGTAATCACAACATCAGTAATTCTGGAGTACTGTTCCAGTTCACCCACCCTGTTTCAAGGTCACTCATCCCTTAGTCTTTTTCTGCTTTGATTAGTTTCAAGGCATGCATTTCCCCCATCAAGTCCGTAGTCTTATCTTTTTCCAACATTATCATGCAGCATTTCTAGTGATTTCCTAATATCTTCTACTTCCTCTCATAACCATGGTCTGTGACTCGGGTCTAGGCTGGTAATAGCCAGCTGCTCCAAGGACCTTGGTCTGTTCTAGCTGGTAGCTAGGTTTCTGGGAGGGCATGCTGTGAGTATGCCCAATGTGCAATTCAAAATGTGCCTGTTTGGAACGGGCCGAATGCTTATGTTGTTGGTGCTTGTAGCTTTCTCCAGAACCATTGTAGCCCTAAATGACTTACAGAAGGACCCCAAAGCAATAAATATTGTATAGCCAACCATTGACTTACTGTGTACTCCTACTTCAGAGGAAAACACCGTACTAGATTGGATAGATTAGATTAGACAATACTTTGTTCATCCCACAGCGGGGAAATTTTCTTGTTACAGCAGCATTTTCTACAATTAAAGCAAAACAAACAAACAAGTAAACACACAAGAAAAACAGGCAAACAATAGACAATGAGCAGAAGGTAGACCGAAAGTAAAGTGGCGTCAAATAAAGGTATTGTAAAGTGCGGTTGGCATAGTACAAGAAACAATATTGCAGTGTAAGTAAGTGATGTTAAAATAAATAGAAAATGTAATTAAAGTAATAAAGCAAAAGTAGGTAACCATAATGTAAGTTATATTCTGACCATGAATAATATTGAAAAAGTAAGTACTGGAAAAATATAAATACAAGTACAGTTACCTGACGGAGAAAGTTGCAAAATTGGATTTTACTCAAAAATATTACAATAAAGTTATCAGACGTTTGCCTAATTTCATTGCCACGTTTCAGTAGAAGTGTGAATTTCCAAACAAGCTGGTTTGACGGTTAACGTTGAATATGGATTTGATTTGCGGGAGTATTTTGCCAACAGTAATGGTATTAGTATTATAAGTTAGCAACACACTTAAAAAAACAGACCCAAGGTAAGTCTGAGGACGACAGCTGTCTTTGCCCCGTCATCTTACAGATAGTCTTGCATTGCCAGACCAATCTCCAAATTTCTGACCCAAAGTTCATTGGTTATCCAGGAAGCAGTTCATGAGATATTTCAAAGACAACAGACACCCACCTATACAGGGGTTCCCGGATTTATAGACGCTCTTTCCTGTGTGGTGATATGATTGGCGGGTTGTGACCCATAGGTCAATTATCGCAGATTATATATCTGTATTCATTGCATTTTCACTAGATTTAGAATTTAAAGGTGGTGTAAGTGTAAGACTACTTATATTTGAACTCAACTGCCAAACAAATACAAATCCCCTTCACAAGCTCAGCCCACCCCAGATTCAGTGTGCATTGCCATAGCGACCACTTCTGCTGACTAAATGAATTATGGCAGAATTGGTAGTGTCTGCTGGTCGTGGGTAAGTTAGCCTCACTAAGGCGGCTATGTTTTTTTCCAGTACTCTGGAAAGTGTGTCAATAAGTCATTCAATATTTATATGTGTGTTGAAGCAAATTAAATGTCAAAGCCAAAGTCAAAGCCATGTGTTATAGCTGGTTTACGTGCTATTGGTAGGATTACCACTAGCTGCCGCTAACTATATTATACTGTCAGTGATATGTGGAGCAAATGTTTTATTAATTTAAAATAACAATGAGGTAAATAACACAACAGCTTCATATTTCTAAGGTTATTTAGATGCTCAGTTTACTGTGGTGTAATTCAACGAGAGCCTGTATGCAGGATACATAACGTTGACTGGCTATCCAAGGCCCCTTCTAAAGAGCCTTTAATTAAAGCTCAAAATCTTAGAAAAAGGCCTACTAAATGATACACCTACTACAAATCAATAAAAAAACAAAGAAATAACATTGATATACGTTGTATTTAAAAAAAAGTCGTTATTTTGCTTGAGCTTTAAGAAATAATTTTAAGAAATCAGAGGAAAAAATGTCTTACTATGTCCAAAAGGGGGCACCCCAACATTTAAAAACCATGCGCACTGCATTTAAGTCTGCTCAGCAACCCCCTTCAAAGAATAGTGGAAACATGCATTCACAACACCATACCAAAAATCCTAATATACTTACAACACAGCAACATACAGGGATAATATTAAGTAAGAGGTGATTAGGCGTTGCCACCCGGGTTCCTAAAGTTCTTTGCTTTATGAGCTCAAGGTGTAAAATCCCTGACACCTTTGAAATAATTTTTTAATACATTGGTTTATAGACTTACTTTAACTTAATGATGTTTTATAAGGATGTCCCAATTTATTGACCAACGATCATTATCGGTTGATATTTCCAAAAAAGTGATCAGGCATACAGCATTATTCTCTTCTAGCCGTCAATTGACTACTACTCCCATAAGTTTCTGCAGAGAGCAACATGCCTGTGCCTGTTTGCCTGTTCATGTGTAGTGAAGTCCTCCCACCTTATTGGCCAGGAGCTGCATGTGGTTGCTCAGGCATGTGCACGCTACTGAAAACAAAACAAAGTTATGTATTGTACCTCTAGATTCGATGAGAAGGCCTAGACCTAATGTTAGCCCTCTAAGAGCTGCTGCTAAAACACGTCAGCTGTGTGGAACTTCTACAAAGTGTGTGAGACTGATATTACACAATGCTGTAAATGGACCAGAACCTACCGTTAACAAATACTGGCATTTCTGATTTATTTTTTTTCTTCTAGTAATTGAAATGTTGCATTTGAAAGGGGAAGCTAAGACAATACACCATGCTGGGTGTTAGATTTGTTAAAGTGGCTCAGTGACGTCATATACATCATACGGCCAGATACTGCTTTACGGCAAGCTTTGAGTAACTTCCTTTTTTCTCTTGAGTTATCAACAACACAGCTGACAGATTAGGCACTCCCTGTCAATGCACAATTCAAATCTGAGATTTCTCAACAACAATCAGGCGAAAGAGACAAATTTAGCCGACTAGCTCCATAGACTCCCATTCAATTTGCACTGGACCGCAATCACCCATTGGAACATTGGACTCTGGTGGAACTGCAACCAAATTGGTACAATGGGGCTTAATAGGGAGTGAAAAGGCTTTTTCGTAGATGGGCTTTGGGTGAAGCTCCATAGACCTCCATTCATTCTGCACTTGCCCCTGGAACCTGAGTGGAACTACAACCAGTTCAGAAGCCGGACGTTTTCCCGAGAGTGGAAGTTCTCCCCTTATTAGACATTCTCTGGTAGCACTGTGAATTTTGACTGTTGGCTCAACAATGACTTTTGGGCTACATTAACACTGCTACATTTTGGTTTGAAAATGAATATCTTTTGCTACATTGCTGGGGTTTCACAGCCCCTAAACTGGAGAAATTTTGAAAACACTTCTGACCCGGTTTTGGTTTGAAATCTCCGGGGTTGTGTTGTAGTCTCAACAGCCACAAATAGAGACCTTTGGAAACAATGCATGTCAGTCAGTCTTATTGTTAGGTTGGCTTAAATGTTACAGCTTTCCTGTTACGGGCTCCCAGATCGTGGTCGGGAAGCGGCAGTTTTTTCTTTTTCACTCTTAATTTGCTTCACATTGTCTTTGCTATTTCTTTTTCCTCTTGCTTTTCCCTCACAAATGCACTCTTAAGCTACTCTCACTTACCGCTTGCTCTCCTTCCTTGTTTGACCACACAAGCTCACTCACTCAATGCAACTGCCTTTCTCACTCTAACTTACACTTCTCTTGTAACACTAACCTTTCGGTAACAGTAAAAAGTTAAAAGCTACTAACATGGCAACACCAACCGATCGGAGTGTATATGTACATGCTGCTTCCTGTTCACACTGGCACGCGCATGCCCA
>NC_045736.1:34175597-34202852 GCF_008692095.1 Etheostoma spectabile | reverse complement strand
ATTGTCATAAAATATGTGGTTTGGGAGTGTCAGTTTAAATTGAGAATATGTATTCTACTGTAGGTAAAACTCTTGTATGCACAGGAATCATGTTGTGGCTCAAAACACCACTTAAAAACCAAAACATCGCTGTGTAAATGTAGCCTTAGATGGTGAGTTTCAGTTTGTGTAATTGATGATCACCTTTTGAAAGGGCATCATGCAATAGGTTGGAATACTGGTTGGAACATTAAGGGTTCAGGGGTGCCCTGGTAGCTCACCTGATTGAGCATGCACCCTATGTACAAAGGCTAAGTCCTTACCGCAGTGGCCCAAGTTTTGAATCTGACCCCCCTAAAAAAACAACTATTGGACTATTGGCCATGGCAGAGGTCTGTTCTCTTTGAGGGCCCTTCTAGTTATGTTCTTGTTTTTTTGTTCTTTTAAGAAGTACAATTGTATTTTTTAAATTAAAAACAACTACTACTACTACTGTCATTATGTGTTTTTGGAGAGTGGCTGTTCTAAACTAAAACCTCAATGAGGACGGGCCCTTCATTATTCCAAAATGCTGGGGCCTTGTGTCAAAATATAGCAGTAAAAGTATTATAGATTAATATAAAGTATATAATCTATATAGTCTGAGACTGGAATTACTTTAGTAAAGTTATTAAAAGTAATCCGATTAATTGACACAAAGAAAATCTATTTCAGATACCAACCAGGAGTACCAGTTGGTTTCTGGGTGTCTGAGCAAAAAAAAAAAGCTGCCCTTTGTCATCTCCTTTGTGCACTATACTGGATGGGAACCTGGAAGGGACGGGGTACATACAAAAGCACCATAGCAAGGTGGGGGCAGTTGTTAAAGGTCCCATGGCATAAAAATTATGGTCCCCCAGTGGCTAGAAATGGTGATAGGTATAAACCGAGCCCTGGTTATCCTGCTTGCCTTCCTGCTCAAATGGGCCAATCTGGAATCTTGCCCCTTATGAGGTCATAAGAGGCAAGGTTACTTCCCCTTTCTCTACTTTGTCCACCCAAAGAATTTGGCCCACCCATGAGAGAGAGACATCATGGATTTTAAACGAGCAAAGTGGCAGTTGGTCAAGGCCACACCCCCAACCTCCACCTTGCAAAAGCTACAGACTCAGAAATGGCACATACTAAGGAAAGCTCATTGTGGAACTGTCTCTAGTGGCTGTAATTCTGCACCAAGGCTGAATTTTGGGAAAGAGACTTCAGATACAGTATTAGGGGACCACTAAGGCCTATGTAAAAGAGACTTCAGATACAGTATTAGGGGACCACTAAGGTCTATATAAAAGAGACTTCAGATACAGTATTAGGGGACAACTAAGGCCTATATAAAAGAGACTTCAGATACAGTATTATGGGACAACTAAGGCCAGTGTTTGCAAAATCCAAAGAGAACTGTGTTATGGGACCTTTAATAAGGGCCCATCAACAAATCTTTGTCCATAACCCTCTAGGTAAACAGGCTAATCTGGACAAATAAATGAATCTGACCATGCGTATGGTCATACCCTGAACCATGGCAAGTTTTATCTCACTTTAATGATATTAAGCCATTAACAGATGAGTGACATGTTTAAAATGGCAGGAGACTCATTTTGGCATTGTTCAATGAGAAACAAAGTTCACATGTCACTGTGGTGTTGTGCTTGGAGCGGGTGCCGGCACACGCATTCTTCTCCACCACACAGAAGGCAGGTCGAGGAGGAAGCAGGTTTCTGTCAGCGAGACTATCATTGTGCTCTTTGGGGTCTTGATTGAGGATATCCTCTAAACAATTGCTGTGGGTGTTGAAACTGGTTCAAAGTTTATAGACCTATATGCTTCCTATGTCCATCCATCTCCCAGATCCCATCAGCCCCATGATCATTCTTCATATGTTGTTAAAATGCAGATCCACAGGGTTCCTACTTAGTAGAGATTTTCCCTTGCAATGTCACAACTTCATATATATTACTTTGCAGGTTTTATTGGATCTCTTATTAATATCTGCCAAAAACAGGATACCTGTTGTTATTCTGCATCAAACTCTAGGGTTGAAGGGAGGACATGGTGCAGTTTAATTATTTAGTGGAAAACCCGGGATGGAGACGTATTTATTTACCTTTTATTGTTGATAAAAAGGGGTTGTTTTTCAAAAGTAAAGTATTTCACTGAGCAAAGTATATAAAATAAAAAGAACTCAAGTCTCTGCCAAGAAAGCTTTTGGGGTTATGATGGACATCAGGCTGCTGCGGAAGTCTGCCTCTTTCCTGCTTCAGAGCAGTCTGTACGGAAAAATTGTAGTATTATTTTGACAGAAGGAGAAATCAGGCCTCAGATAAGACACCTTTCACCTCTGCATCACGGACCACCGCCCTGAGACGGAGGTAGAGTGCAGGAGCAGGAGCCAAGCAAAGAGCAATCAGAGCCCTGCCCTGGTGGACAGATATTGTCTGTACTAATGTTTCAGGTCATTCCACTGCTTCCTCCCACCGCATGTTGGAGCTACAATAGCCCCAAGAGTGTCCGCTGCTGAGAGGAGAGTGTGTCAACCGATACAAAACACTTGCTCACACATTCATTTGTTCCGCTGACCTATCAGTGATATTGGTCCGACTGGTCAACAGCAGGCAGGGTTGCTCACCTCATATACAGTAATGAAGGTTCCTTTCTGACCACTTGTGATGAAATGTTAATTGTTTTTGTCTGTTTTTGTTTAATTTCAATTATTCACAATTGTTGAAAAAAATGTATTTCATTGATTGTTTAATACAGACATTGACTGCTGACTACTGCAGTACCAAAAGGCTAAAAACAAGTCTTACTTTGTCTGTTGCAGGCCACATTTTGGAGTTTGTTGTGGCTCATGACATGATACCCACAGAAAGGTTTAGTCTCAGATTGAACTGGAGCATTTGCATTTGCAGGTTATTTCCATACCTGATATGTTTTGGTCCACTAATAATGATTCCCTGTTTTGTTATCTTTGCTGCTATCTTGACTGTAAGGGACAATTGAATAAGATGCAACTCTCTCTCGTATAGGAGGGAAGATGGAGACCAACCTGGCAGAGATCTGCACTCTTCTGAGTGCACTTGTCTAGTAATGTGTTTAGGTAAGTTTAAGGTTTATTTAAAAGCCATTCATGTACATTGCTGCAACTACCTGATCATGTAGCTACATGCTATACAGGCAAATAATAGAACAGTTACAACAGTCTGGTAATGCAGCCTTTAAATCCAAGGTAAGACAACACTTATGCCATATTACGATATTACGATATCCAAAATCTAAGACGATATCCAGTCTCATATCACGATACCAATATAATATCAGTATATTGTCCAGCATGTTATGACTACATGCTGACCACTCATCTGTCCAACACATTCAAACACTCAAGTCTAACGTTTAAAAATAAGTGCAAGTGCACCCTAACCTAAGAAGATACAGTATGCATTAATATTAATATTGTCCTATAGTGTTGTCTGTCAAACTCAATGTACAAGTACATACAACACACAAACAGTACTGTGTCTGGCCCACTTAGTGCCTGTTTGGCTGATGCAGAGGTCTGGGTTGCTTCCACTCCACCAATCAATTGAAAACAATCATAAAAATTCCGATTGGTCTATCCAAGGCTGTCCCATGAAAGGGCCCGCAGTGCGTGTCCAATGGCAATTACTCTGACAGGCCGGCGGGCTGGGGAACTATAGGGTTGAACAAGAGGCAGTGAGGGGGCGGAAGGTGTCTGTCCTGTCAGACAGTTGAGCTACAGTACCATAAGGGTCTGTTTAGGCGGAGGGGAACTGTATCGCAATCTTAGCCCTTCCTATTTGCCCCACGGAATCCTCCACTAATTCTCACCAGATGGGACTGAAGATTGGGAAAGCGCCACTGACGACTTTGACATATTAATTTATGTTCAGATGTAACTTTATACTGTACTGTACAGGGATACCACTAGCTTTAATAAGAAGTTTTGCTAAAAGTTGCTATATACTTTCCTTTGTATCTCTTGTGCATATAAAGTATTCCAATAATATACAAAAGATATGAGAAGTTCCACCTCTGTATTATCTCTGCCTTTATATCCTAGTTTTGCTTCTTTAGACAACACTATTTTTTAACCAAATTTCTGTCAATGATAATCTGCACCTATTATCTCTTATTGTCTATTATGTAGGTACTTATGCCTTGTGACTCAGCTTTTTCACTCATGTAAACATGTTTCTTTTCTATGGTTGGGAATCTAGTGCAACACAATCTGCATGTACAGTATATTTTTCTAAATGTCCTACATTCACATATTGCTATGAATGGATAAATAGCTTGTAATCATACAAATTATTATTTATACTGCACTACTTATACTTTATCTACATACAATTCGAATTGTATTATGTTATGTTTAGTGCGAAAGAATCAGTGTTTTGTTCAGCCATGCTTTCCCACCCAGGAATTAAAATAGGCATCAGCTGATTGATGTCTAAGCTGGCACAGACCCAGAGCCCAGGACCCACAGGGAGGGCCTTGGCGGGGTCGAGCACTCAGGCCTTTTCCTTCCTGTTCCTCTATGACATCTTCCTGCCTGGGGTGGCCCCTGGGAGCCATTGAGCGGGGCTCCACCGGAGCCTCTGAGCTGCAGGATAAGTTCACACAGCAGCTTCTAATTAGGCTTTAGCACTGACAGGTGGAGAGAAACTGGAGGGTTGGAATACTTCACGCAAGTGTGCAGTTCGTTGTGCTGCCCCAGAGGACTGTAAGTGCAATAACTTTCTACCAGAGGGGTGTACCTCCAAACATCATTTCAGGAGTGATTTAAAGGATTCGGTTTAGTCATAACTGTGTTGTCAAATCTTTAAAAACTGCAATAAATCTCATGGTTGTAACTCCGGTGTTGCATCACACACTGTCATAATTAGTAACTTGTAAGTGCTTATGTAAGGAATGGTTATAGCAGAAAAACAGGGGCCTTGCAAGAATAATAAAGTGGTGTACATACATATACTGTTCACACACACAGAGATGTGTCACATGCACACAAGACACTTTCCTACACAGCTCATAGAAATGTATGGATACATCAGCTGCACATGTTGCAGTGGTAGAAATCCAAAACACAGTAACACACAATGTCTAAACCAAACACTACACCTTCACCTGTAATCAAAACCCTGTTTAGGATCAAAAATGTCCTTCAGTCCCATGTGAAAGTGACGTTGGGCAAGACACTGAACCCCGAGTTTCCCCCGGAGTGTAAATGTGTGTGAGTGTTTATCTGATGAGCAGGTGGCACCTTGTACGGCAGCCTCGGTCACAGTGTATGAATGTGTGTGAATGGTGAATGGTTTCTGTATTATGTAAATCTAGTTGTTAAGACTAGAGCTATATAAAAACAGCCCATTTGTGGCTGGGTTGGCTCAGTGGTAGAGCAGGCACATATACTGAGAGGTTAGTGCCTTGCCGCAGAGGTCCAGGGTTCAAATCTGACCGGTGACAATTTCCTGTGTCTTCCCCCTTCCTCACCAAGCTGCACTGTCAAATAATAGGCAGAAAAGCCAAAGAAATAAAAAATAACAGTCCATTTACTTGTTCATTTTTTTGCTGCGTTAGATAAGTAGATTTGTTTATATATTTTTCAGTTTATTTCTCTAGGACTATCAGTTGTAGAGACTGTAGAGGTAATGTGGTGCACATTTTTCAAATCAATCCTTTAAGTATTTCTTTATAAGTCATCTGTGCACTTTGTGTTGCTTTTGCTACATCCCATTAAAAAATTGTGTTTCTGTCTTTTTCTGTGTGTACACTGATTCTATAACATTAATTCATTAACAGCTGTGTTTGTCAGGACATAGGCGATATTAGCTGTGACTGATCAACACCACATGTGGATCCCAACCTGGAAGATTTACTACCAGAACAGAGTCATGCCATAGATCAGCCCTCAGATTTTGTTTTTACTGGATACTGGTTCTCTAAATGTCCAAAACTTTAAATGGTGTTATCCAGTAAAAAAGAGAAAATTAGCTGGGTCAGTTTTAGATGATTCAGAAAAAAAACTGAATATGTTTATCAAACACTTAATGTGGTTTTCCTACGTCCAAGGTTTAAACTGCTTCTTCCTCTGGTTGATCTTATTGGCATGGCTCCAGTAATGTGCTACACACCCTGATGGTCCCCATGAGTAATCATCAGTCACCACAATGGATCCAACAACACTAATTTGTGTCTTTCCTGTTTTGCCTTTACCTTTTCCCAGAGTTGACTCTGATTCATGCCTTCCTAACTGGCACGGTGCACCCACCACCTTGACATGGCTCTCTGTGGTCAGATACTGCTGGGATACAACGATTTCAGAGAGAGCCCGCTGAGGAAGAGATTGATTACTTCCTCTGTTGAGAGTCCTCAGACGGAGCGGGTAAACCTTCATTGGAATTCCCCGTATAGGCTTCCTCCTCTGAGCGGTTACAGGCAGAAGATGCCAGTACTGGTAAAGTGGTTTGTTCTTTGGCTCCGGCTGTCCTAAATGTACATGAACTCTGCATGTGTTTTATAACCTTTACAGATATCAGGAACATAGATATGTGAAGGTAATACAGCTGCAAAGCCTACATTTTGTGACTTCCCTGATCTACAAACTAAGCTTGCCGTGTTAAAGGGTCTCTTAACACACATTACATTACATTGAACCCTTACCAACTGTAGTGTCTAGCCATGCAGATAGTGTTGGTTTCATTTCTCAGTAGTTTGAAATATCTGGCTCTGAGATTTCTGCCTCCACCTGTGGCTATAGTCTACAGAACACACTGCCAACACTTTTCATTGGGATGTTTTTTTTCTTCCTTTCTTTTTTCGAGTGCAATGCGAAATGCACACTGTCTGCATGACTACACATAATGTGAGGTCATTTAGAAAGTAGAGAAATTATACAATTATGTTTTTTTTTGCAAATTCAACTCTTAACTGACGGTTAAAAATGTGATCAATTCACATTTGATATTTTGAACAGCTTTGTTACTGGACAATATTTCAAAATATGCCAATAACAACAAAAAGATTGTGTTAATGAAAATAGTTAAAACAATCGTTAAGGTTGTGAAACCATTGTGAAGGCAAAGAAGAGAGCACATCTATGTAAAAATAAATTTAATTTCAAAGTAGATTACAACATGTAATGAAAAAGCAAACAAAATAGTGTCCCACAAATGTGTCCTGTTGCACACCACCTCACAACAGCAGCTCAGGTGCATGGACAGGTCTGTCCTTTCACGTTTCATTCCTGAAACTGCTCTGCGGTAAGCTACAAGTCTGTTTGTGAACCAAACTTCCCCAAATCCTCTTAGTTTCGTCTCAAAGAAAGATGCAAACTCTTATGAGTTTGACTCATACCTTACCCAATACAGCTAAGGGGAGAGGCACCAACAGCATCTCTGTAACTCTGATAGATGCATTTGTCCAGCAGTCTCGTAATGCTTTGGTAATTTGAACTAGAACACATTATGTATTCATATACATAAGCCTTAACCAGCATCCTACAACCTTGATAACACAGATTTGGTTAAAATTTGTTGTATATTGGGGAACTTTAAGTTCATCTAAACGCACCCTAAAAGGATATCCTTTTGGGTTTTGGATCCAAAAGTATTATCAATGCTGCTCTCTGATAATAAGCATTTTAGTAATACAGAGCAGGTAATGTTGTATATATTATAGTCAGTAGATTTCAAATAAACAAAAATGATGTAGGCCTTCTTTTTTAAATTTGAACAAATTCTGCCCCTTGTGTACAATTTCACTGTATGTCTATTTCACTAATTCCCTGAACATGTCTGTCATTCAAATGAAAAGAACATATAGCAGCTCTAATTTAAAAGTAACTTTTTGCAATGTTCCCCTATGACATTAGTTAGTGTCCTGGAACAAGTGACTGTATCTTCAGGTTTTTGTGTCAATCCTCCTCTCTGATATAGGGTAAATTGACCAATGAACCAAACCAAAACTTCAGAGTAGTCCTCAAAGACTGAGATGCTTCCAGACTCTAGAAATGTTTGGTGGAGGTTTGCTCTGAAGTCTGCTCTGACAAGTTGATCCAATCCTACTCAGACAGTTTCATCGCCGACTTATTTGTCTCCCACTGCTTCCATGCATTTTCACACAGTCTCGTTTGTCTTTCACCTGTGAACAAAGAGGGAAATTACTGTCACTGTGTATCTATAAGAAATATTTTTGACCTAAAGTTCAAATGTGTTTATGTACTTTCCTAAGAACATATTAATATCCATTCAAATCCATTTGTTGTCCTTTAAAGGATATCCCCATGCACTGGATGATAAGGCACCAATCACAACACAGAGATTTTAACAATGGACCCGTGCATTTTACTGATATGCATGCAGCATTATAGCCACACAGTGTCACATGACCTCCCTGTAAAGTGGAGCAGACTCATTCCAGTCAAACAACTTGATGTAGGCTGATGAACTGAATAAAGTCCAGTTGGAACCCTTAAATCGGATGTTAAATGTGACAATGAATGCTGGAATAAAACAGCCTACTATACATATTAATTCTGGTTGTGACAGAATAATGACAATAAGCCCTAATGACAGCACTAACTGGCTACTGCTGCCAACCTATCCAGGAGATCTACAGGACATTTTTGAAAATAACTTTTTGTGGGGTCCCATTTCTTTCCACATAAATGTAATCCATAAATGAATACCTTTTCAGAAATATTATGGTTTTATTGGACTTCGGCACATAAATGATCAGTCAAGTAGCCCACGTATTAGTTAAATAATCCAACCTTAAATTTTGCGGAGGGACGTATTTTGAAACTTCATTGTAAAAAACATTTGCATTGTGTAGGCTAGGCCTATACTATAAACCCTATTAAATATTACAGAAAACCAATACCTAAAATAAAATGGGCTGTGTGTTACGCTTGCCAATGAGAAAGACATTTTAAATTAGCCTAGCGTTTTTCTGCAAGCAATTGGGGCATATTGACTGAATATTTTACCCCTTTCCGTTGGTTGCTGAGGCAGAATGTGCAGATATTCCGGGGCTGTTTGCCTTCTCTACCCCCTTTCACCTCCTTGTAGACAGCACTGAGGCAAGGCTGTCCGTCCTCCCTCCCGTCCCCAACCACAAGAACGTTGGCCAAGTGGGAGATATAACTGGACGCCAGGCGCAGCGTCTCGATTTTGGAGAGTTTTCTATCCACCGGTTCCGTGGGGATGAGTGTCCTCAGCGCCGTGAAGGCCGTGTTGACATTCTGGGTCCGGTGTCTCTCCCTGGCGTTAGCGGCGTTCCGATGCGGCACCACGACGCCGTTCTCCCGCCTATAACTGTCCCGCGGAATCCCGCAGCAGCCGTAGCCCTGGTCGGTGCTGCCGTCGCTCTCGCTGCGGTTCCCCTCTTCGTCGTCCGACATCAAGGTCAGGCCAGCGGGGTAAGAGAAGGGATGCGTCGACACCGGCCTCAGCATAGTGAAAGCCATCATATGTAAGGCAAGTGTTTCCCAAGGCAAAGCCGATCCCTTATTTTCAAGTTGGAAACATATGGACAAGAGCCGTGCGTAAACTTAGCTGTAACTCGGAGGTTTAGTCAGCAGGAGTCCCCAGTTAGTTTTGACACTCGCCAATAGGATGCTCCAGTGTGATAGTCATCGCGTCAGGGAGGGTTCTTATAGCAGCTAAAGTAGACCCTAAGCTGCATGAGGAGGGGTGGGGCACATGCGGGGCTTCCATCCTCCCAAATGTTTTGGTCCTAAAAGTCACCGGCATCTGTTGAGTGTGACGGCATGTGAACACCCTCAACAAAATGAGCCATCAGTTTATGAGTGGAGATTCATTTGTAAAAGCTGGAACTTCAGGGAAAAGATAACACACAGTCACTATGGAACCACAGTTTGGTGACCTTCACATGCACACGAAGCGCAATGGTTCACTGAATGGTTTGATGATAATTTAAATTATGTGGGAAAATAGCACATAACTACTGAGGACATGTACTGAAGAACTGTGGCTCATGAAAGTAGAGGTTCCATCATTCACTCACAAAGTCAGTGGTTTGATCCCTGGCCCCTGCAGTCTACATGTCAAAGTGCCATTGGGCAAGACACTGCTGTAGCCTACGTGTGAATGTGTGTGTTTCTCTTGATGAGCAGGTGGAACATTGGATGGCAGCTCTGCCATCAGTGAGTGTGTGTGTGTGTGTGTGTGTGTGTGTGTGCACGCGCGTTTGTGGTTGTGTAAATGTTTGTATTGTAAAGAGGCATTATACATTCCCTACAGCAAATAGAAACAATGTGGACAGTCATTTAGATTTAGATTTAGCTAGATGCATCTGATTCATTTGATTAATGCTATTTTCTAAATTAAACTTCCCATCAATAAATCAAATAGTTAAATGGTTAATAGTAGTAGTAAGTACTAGTTATGGTTAGTAATTATTAGCAGTGTAGTTAATAAGTAGTTACTTTTGTACTTTTGTACTTTTACATAGAAACACTTTGACTGTTGCTGCTTTTACTGAAGTAAAGGATCTTACGCGTATAATTCTGCTTTAATTATTATTAATCAGATTTCTTCATATCTGTATCAGTGTCTCTGTGTCACAACCGGCAGTGGCAGATGGTCTATCAAAAGTCTGGGTCTGTCAGAGGTTTCTGCCTTTTTAAAGGAAGTTTTTCCACACCACAGTTGCACAAAATGCTTGCTCTTCGGGGGAATTCTTTGCTCTATGTAAATTATAAATTATAGAGTGTGGTCTATACCAAATATATCTGTAAAGTGTCCTGAGATAACTCCTGAATGGATTTGACACTATAACTAAAATGAACTGGAAGTTGAGGACGTCTTCCACCAATATCTGTAAATCATATGCTATAGTCTGCACACTACCAGTCTACATATACCAGTTTCTCCACAGTTTTTTTAGTCAGCAATTAGAGAGTTGTGAATTTGAATGTTGTATGCGTTTGCAGTCTGTTTTCAGGAGTATAATATGGGGTTCACATGACAATATTTTTCATAAACCTTTCATGGATTTCGATTATTGAAGCTACATCATTTATCAAATGAGGGGGGAAAGTTTATAGACTGCAAGTAATGCATTATCTTGAAAAGCACACGTTAAAATACTAAGCATTTAAAAAGATGCATGCACATCAACAATGTGTATTTCTAGACAATGGAACACAGTTGGCCCCAGTGCTGGCTCCTGTCCTCAGAGTGTCACAGTGATCCGTGGCTCTACAGCTGCCCTGTTTCAGTTTGTCTAATGGGTTAATTGCTGTGGGTAAATAAACACTCAGCAGATGCTAGAGGTGATCAAGCTTGAACTTTCTCTGTGGACACCAAGCAAATGGCTTCCAGATTGACTGGTGCTGTTGGAGGGCGGGAGGGACCGACTGCTGAAAAAGGGACACGGTGTCATCAAAGGGTCTGTTTTCAAAAACACAACTCCTTGACACATCAAACCGGGGCACCGGCGGGCCCCCGGCTCAGCTGCACCAACAACGGCGACCTGTGTGGAACCTGGTTCCACTCATAAAGCAAGACACCATGGTGTTTTACCACACGCGGCCAGCCAGCAACACGACCCCACTGCACTTTCTCTCCCCCAACACCACCACGCTTCACAGTTTGGAACCGTAAATACTTTAACCCCCCAACCCCCTGCATCAACTTAAAGGAATTCCATTAAATGCCTGTTGATGTAATTAAAGTACTAATGAAGTGTGTGTTGGGTGGGATGTGTGTCAGGGAAAATGTGAGAATGGTACTCAATGGGAACTTCTTAACATACTATAAATGTTTCAATAATTGTTTTTAGAAGCTAATACTAATATTATGTGATGAAACTGTCAACAAATAATATTATTGCTGTTAGTCCATATCTTTTTAATAAAAGGAATATTGTTCTTGACATGGTGGAAAAGTACTAACAATAAAATGTATTGTGGCAAGCTCAACATGTCATTACTTTATGGCTGGTTACATGGGAAGACCACCTGTTTTAGAAATTAACAGTTCTTATTCCCCATGTCATCAAATTTTTAAGACAGTGATGGTTTAAAGCTGCAGTAATCAATATTTCTTATGTCAACAATGAGAATGTGAAAGGTGACAGATGAAGTGACCTAGAAGTAACACCCAGCCCAGGTCTATGAAGATATTTAGCAACTTTTAGCTCAGTGATTAGTTTTACAGCACATTTATCTTTTGCTTTCAGTGCTTGCATCAACCAGACCACTGTGGGTTTGAGTCCTATCAGCAGCACTTTGCTGCATGTCATTCCCCCTTTCTTTCCCCTTTCATGTCTAAGCTGTCCTATCAAATAAAGGCCTAAAATGCCTTTAAAAAAGTAAGTTACTAGCAGTCATTACAATTGTTGGGTGGACGCAACACAACTCACAACAATTAAATGATAATGTAGCTGTATGCTGGATGTAAAAGTAGGTACATGATTGCAAACTTTATAACACACTAATATGTCAGGGGTTGTAGATGTAATCTGCTCCGAGAGACTGAAAAAAGCCTATTGTTTTTTTAAAGGCAAGGTTGGTAACTATTTACAATCTACACTTTTTATATCTAGTTTGAAATGGTCTTTACACCCCAAGCAATAAATAACTTCCCACATCTGTAGATGCTGAAATCCTTTAAAATCACCCACAAAATCACTGCCTCACGGTTCACTTGGAAACAACCAAATAACCAACCAAAATAGCTTTTAGATTTTGTAATTGGTTTTATTCTCCCTTATAATAACAAGTTAGATAGTTCAGTGTTTACATTCTTTGCACTGATGATGTGCAATGTTTTTTAGGTTCATTGAGTCTTCTTTTGTCCACTGTTGGACTCTGCCATGATACCAATAAATCAATAGTGAAACTAATGGAGCAGTGTTGGTGTAATGTGATATCTTTAAGACCCTCAACATGTTTTGTAAAAATCACCATGCATTACTTGCTGCCATTTTTGTGCACCAAGTACCAACATAAAGGCCATTTCGCACCTAGTTTCTTAAAAAAGAAAAGCACATTTTGGCATTATTGATTTGCAGGTATAACACCTTGTCAACCATCGTGTCACATACAAGTTGATATCTACATGTTTATTAAAAGACCTACACAAGCAAAGTGGTATTTAATTTTGACTACTACATATAAAAAAAAGTACAAGAGAAGAACAAAAGATTCCTGAAAAGATTCAGATACCAGACAAAGTAAAGAGTGCAGGTTTTCAGGCAGTATAGCCTCCTCCCCTCTGCAATATTCCCACTGCACAGTATGGAGTGAGGAGACGATGAGCTTTTGGCCCGTCAGTGTTAGCTGTCTGCTGGGAAACACTGTGGTCAGATAACTTGACTCATCGACAGCTGCACTGAAGAGAAAAGAGCCTCCTCCTAACAGCCAGCTGCAGCCTGCTGCTTTTAGGATTTATCTGTGGTGTGTGTGTGTGTGTGTGTGTGTGTGTGTGTGTGTGTGTGTGTGTGTGTGTGTGTGTGTGTGTGTGTGTGTTTTATTAGATGGAGCATAGCAGAGCCTGACAGGAGAGAGACACTTTTAATAGTTTGTACTATAGTTTAATGTCTATGAAAACAACCATCTACAGCATATTTATTAAGAGCTATTGTATATTGTAAAACAATTTCAAAACAGTAACAGTTATTTGTCTTTTTGCACTGAACCTCCCTCCCTTTTATCTTATATAAATCACCTGCTACACAGGGCTGTGATGTCCTCAACTTTGTGTCTTCATCCATGTTGGATTTCTCTGGTCATCACAACTGCCCAGTCTTTCTCTTTAAACATTGTATGTGATAGATATGTAATATATATAGATATATATCTATATATATAGATATGTAAACAGAAATGCTGCTTTTCTGACAAAAAAGGTACATCACATTTCTGTATTTTTCTGTATTTGTGTTACTGTAAAAAGTATTCTGGTGTACTGAGAATGAAAAAGAGGAAAAGCTGTTCAATTTTGTGTTTCAGTGCACATACGTCCCTTCAGTGAAATTTCTGCAAATACTTGGTCAAAGCCATAGGGCTGCAGCATATTCAGAGCTAAACTATAAGATAAGGGACTTTATTGTCATCCATACACACTGCAGTACTGGGAACTTACATAGGGGAACAAAACTTTGTGAAAAAGTAGTCCAGTTTATTGCCTAGGCAGCCGACATTTGCTGCAAAAACAGTTGGGAGAGATGCTCTGTTGGGGTTTAGTCTTGCATTGCCAGACTTTCCTCCACAGCTCTGCAAAGGAAGGTCTGGCTAGTCCACACAGTATTCTGGGATGGGAGAAAAACGTGGTTTATTGGCATTTCCTTAAAGCAATCACAATCATTTTGGGCATCTAGTCCCGGACACAGTCAGGGAGCACGTTATAGCATTGGTCTCTGTACACCTCACTCTGAGCACAAGCCCCAGAGAGAAAAATTACTTCCCAAACCGCTGTTCTCCAAGAAGTACTACTAGCATGTTTGTGCACTGATAAAATGAAAATGTAACATGTTAATTCATAAAATTGAGAGGTGTTGCTGGGTAGATATTTTCAACTTTGGACAGAGCCAGGCTAGCGGTTTCCCATTCTTCTGCCATTCCTTATGCTAAGCTAAGCTATTCAGCTGCTTGCCCTATCCATCTCATCTAACTCTCAGACAGAAAACAAAAACTTTTTCCAAAATGTTGAACTATACCTTTACAGAACCAAGGGCCAAGTGTTGTAGCCGTTTAGACCCTCAGTTAACCCAGAGGATGATTAATGATACATTTATCAGTGCAGATGTCTTCTGTGGTAAATGAGTTGGTGCTTCTCATGAAGAGCAAAGCTACTGTAACCCCCTGTATGGTAGCAACAGTATCTGCTTTCATTTGACCCTTGATCTGACCTCGAGATAAGACTCAGCCCTCATCTACCCGTCCTCCTCCCGTCCCACCACCCTCCTCCAACTTCTCCCCCGCTCCTTCACCTCCTCAAGACGCTGATTGTCTTCCACAGCTCGGAACAGTCTGAGCCACCAAGACAGGTGGGGCAATGTTCTCAGCCACATCCGCCGCATGTCTCATCCCTCGTTTTGAAGACTTAACTTGACAAATTCTTCATTTGAAGATGCCAAGTTGTGTTTTCATATGAAATGACATCACTGCGAGACATTGGTCCCGAGTTCCAACTGTGAAATGTTTTATGGGTCGATGTTTCTTATGTTACACTTTAAGCTGCTATAGATAACACCAGAGTTAAAATAAACACCCTGAAGCTACTTTATGGGGCGGATACCTAAAAGACACAGGTGTTTCTTGATCCCAGGGCTGATTTACTAGTGTGTCATCATCTCCCATGGGATCCCCAAAGAACCCCAAACAAGCAGAACATTAAGTCAACCCCTGCGATATAGGAAGTCTACTCACACGCAATGATTCTTTTGGAGAAGCCCACCGCTGCCTTTAATGTCCGCCAGGCTGGGCTTGGTGTTCCTCCGGCTCACGTCTGTAACCTTCCTCCAGAGTCACCAGGGACTTCTAAACCAAGGCCTCTACAGGTCAACAGAGTTTATCACACCAGAGAAATCTACAAGTTGGCTATAAAAGCTTGTCTAACATGATGTAACAGACATGGCTTGAAGTCAGATAAAGGAGGCTATAAAAAAACGTATCCGTTTTGGCCTTGAGGTCATCTCTCTGCTCTGGACACCGCTGTCATATCCTCCGTGTTGATTGGCAAGCAGTGTTGCTCCTTTGTCTATTTTGGAGGTTTTATGTTTGCCGACATGTACGGTAGAGCATGATTGCTTTTTTTATGGCTATATCCTTTTAACAGTCTGGCCAAAGGGCATTAAGGGGTCAAATGAGCTACATTTGTCATTCTGTCTTTCTACCGAAAGAATGCTCCTTGTTTATTTCACGATATTTTATGAAATATTTCTGCATTGAAATGTCTAAAAAATTACTATACCTATGTTATGAATTTTGTTTAGTTGTGTACTTACACTATCCCAAATGTTTTCCTCAATGTTTCACCAAGAGTAATTTTCATCAAGAGTGTGTCATTTGGTCTTCTGTCTATGGCATCCCCTCTTGTTGCTCTGACTTCCGGCAAAAACAGGGGAAAGGCCCAGAAACACCAGATGACACATTAAAGGGTAATTGTAAATCATACAATATCAAAGAAATATACTCAGTAACAGTAAAACAGCCTTTTTCTGTCATATAGCATTATTTTTTCATTTATACATGCCACTTTGCAACACAGCTATATTAGAGACCTAATTTATTGATGTGATATTTCAATATCGATCTAGCTTACTAGAGTGTGCTACGTTAGGTGACTGCTAATGCTTGGCGGCTAAACCGTATGGTAATGTTATAAGCAGGGCCTGAAGTTAACTTTTTTGACCACCTGCACTGAAAAATCCACCCGCGACTGTCACTTTTTACCAGCCTGTTTTTTTTGCCTCATAAAGGTGAAAAACAGGAATTGCTGTGTCTCTATGATTCTATCCTGTCCTATTCATGGTAGCCTATTCGTGGACATTGCGCCGTCATCACGTGCTGTAGTAGGGGGGCCCGCCTAAAGGCATCATTTCCTATTCTGGGCTGGGACACACATTCATATGGTTTGATAAAGTATTTACTGGACTTTATCTTATCATTGCAACTACAATAATGTAGGTGTCCTAAATTTAGGTCATCCTGTACATCTCAACTGCGTTTTTTCCTGCATCCACCGTGTGTGATTGTGTGTGTGTGTTCGGGGGGGAACGGAGTAGCAGCCCTGCCCACTGCAGCGAGCCAACAGGATTGAAACAGCAGCAACTTTCAGCAACCTTATAGTGAAAAATTGTTCACTAATTGTTGATCTTTTGCTGTGCGTTTTGTTGGTAAATTTGAGATGTTTGAGTCACACGCGTCTTGTCTTCATATCAGAAACAAGGAAAGGAATTTGACCTGTTCTCGTTCCCGCTTGGTCAGGGGTTATACGTGGGACTGCTGGGATTTTTGCGAGTAATGTAAATAATAATAATAATAGTAATAAATTGAATTTGTATTGCACTTTTCCCAAGCTCAAGGTTGCTTTACAGAGTAGAAACAGTGTTAAAAATAAAAAAATAAAATAAAACTAAGGATAGGCAGAACAGAAAAGATGGGTCTTCAGACGGGACTGAAAAATGGTGAGGGACTCAGAGATGCGGATCTCATGGGGGAGGGCGTTCCAGAGCCTGGGAGCTGCCCTGGAAAAGGCTCTGTCCCCAAAATTGCGGAGCTTTGACTTGGGGACATAGAGGAGACCGGCTGAGGTGGATCTGAGGGACCGTGAAGGTTGGTAGGGGGAGAGGAGGACAGTGAGGTATGACGGGGCAAGGTGGTGTATGGCTTTGTAGGTGAGGTCCAGGATTTTGTATGTGATCCGGTGAGAAATGGGAAGCCAGTGTAGCTGTTTTAGGACCGGAGTGATGTGGTGCCAGGATGTGGAGCGGGTGATGAGTCGTGCAGCTGAGTTCAGAACCAGTTGGAGCCTTTTAATGGAGGTTGAGCTGATGCCGAGGAGTAGTGAGTTGCAATAGTCAAGTCGTGAGGAGATGAAGGCATGAATAATTCTTTCGGCAGCAGAGGGAGTGAGTGAGGGTCTGATTTTAGCAATATTTTAAAGGTGAAAGAAGGAGGTTTTGATGACTTGACGGATGTGAGGCTCAAGGCAGAGGGTTGAATCAAAAATCACACCAAGGTTGCGGGCCTGGGGAGATGGGGAGACAATGGTGCCGTCAATGATGAGAGTGGGGTTATTGGCTTTGCTGAGAGTGGATTTGGAGCCGCAAATGCGATAGGGGGCCCTGGCTGTCAATCAATGTCTTGCAGTGATGCGGGCCCCTGATTGGTCCGGGCCTGTAAGCAACAGCGTACCCTGCTTACCGATAGTTATGCATCTGAATCACTCAATTCTCATTGGCTACCTGCCAATGTGGCAGGCAGATTGACAGTGGTACTCGCCAATTGCCAAATTCACCCGCATTTGGCAGGTGGTCAGGTGCTAATGGTTATAAGGTTACATTCAACATTCAAATTATTTTTGGTATGATTGTTTTGAACACAGTTAACAGACAGTTAACAGAGAATGTAGTAGATGAGAGCAGACAGCAGCCCTGGGGACGCAGCTAGGCTCCAGCTAGTGACTACAGCACCCAAACCCAACCAGCACAAACCCCAGCGCCGGCTACTAACGATGCTAACAGCAATAACATTACGTTTTTACAGATACATTTTCAACAGCAATGGTTGTATTTTAACAATGAAGAAAACAACTCCCATATTCCCAAGCAAGTTCCCAACGTTGTCATTTATTCTATTGGTGATAATCTGTCCATTTTTTTATGGTTTAGTCTTTACAATCTCCAAATATAGTGAAGAACGCTCACTTCCCAGAGCCCAAGGTGAAATTTTCAAATTGGGTGTTTTGCCTGAACAACAATCCAAAGATATTCAATCTGCAGCAACATAAGTCATAGAAAAACAGTGTTTCTGACAAAAGTGAAGTCTCAGGCCTGGGCAATGGCGTGCCCAGATCCTCTCAATAGGAAGGGCAGAGCGGCCAGATATCACTACGAATTGATAAAGCCTAGATAACATCCCACAGTTTTTAGGGTGCACAGTTTCTAACTTCCCAAAGGCCGCTTGCCTTTCCCAGATGAATTTAGATACCGCTTATTGTAATTTACGTCAGTAGCCAGCAGGAGGAGAGAGAGGTAGCACAGAGCTCACAAAATGAATCCTGGGTAAAACATTCATTTTAACCACTGAGATACAGGCTTTAATAAACATGGGGAGACCCCATCAATAGAATAGACCCTTCTCAATAGAAAAGTTAATCATGTCAAGAAGGAAAGGCTGGTGATTTTCTGTACTGCCAATGTTAATACATCAATAGAAATTAATTTGTCCAAGCTAGCTGATTTGTCTGCTAATAACTGAGGCAAGTCAAGCAGATTCAACCAGCTGTCTCAGTGGGATTTATCCAAAGTAACCTCAGATTCATAAAGACTGGAATAAAATGTCTAAAAGGATTTATTTATTTCAACAGGGTCAATTCTTATATTACCATCTGAAGATTCAATAGCACCTAGCACCCTGAAAGTAATAGTGCTGTCTTGCTCTGTGAATTAGAAATTCAAACTTTTATTTCAGAATGTTGTTTATTTCTTACTTGACTAATTATAGTTCTAAAGCTATTCAGTCAGTAAAATGAGTTTGTAACAGTGAGTCTAATCTGGTAAACTCAACTTCAAGGATTTGCAGTTTCAGTGACGTAGCTTTGCGCGCATTACAGCATGAAAGTATGGTATTGCTCCTAATAAAACCTTTTATCACGTCTGATAAAGGATTGAGATCAGGAGATGATGATGAAGACTTGATGATGAAAGATGACTAGTCCAAAGATTTCAGATTATTTGTTTTATTCAAACAGTGAACAAACTTTCATGACACAGTGAGCCGACTCTGTTCACACACGGATGTCAATACAAGAGTGACCATGACCATCAGAATAACTGTGTTTTTTATATTTTTCTTGTCCTGCACTGGTCAGGTAGTCTATTTCTGTGAGACAGAGTTACCTTTGAAACGACTCCTTATTTGTGAGACACTTCTACTCGTTTACATATTCTGATCTATTCTTGCAACCTAGTGTCCACTTCATGCAGACTCTGCCCTGAAAGCTCCCTCTTTAAGGTTAATTTGAACTCTTACATGCATAAATATCAGCGTCCCACTATATCCTATTGTCTTCTACAGAGCCAACATTCATTTCTTAACATAAATTCTGCAACAAACTGAGTAATATAGGATTCGTTTTTCAGTAAAAAAAAAAAGTATTGAGACGCCTAACCGCACGTTGAGACAATTGGCCAAGAGTGGCGGTGCAAAGGACCCCTTTATGGTCAGACAATGCCATTGGGAGTAGCACCGCTTTATCGGTGGAATGAAATAGATGAGGGCATGCAAAAAGAAAATCTATCCTGGAAAATGTTTTATGTCTACATGGGAAAAGAGAATAATCCCTTACAGGTGGGATTAACTGCACGCCAAATATCTATAAAACCCAAGATGCTGGCCCAGGATTTCAGAGCATTTGTGGCCTGAGCCTGGTTCCTAGTGGCCTGGTCTGTTAACTCCAGTATTTGATTGGTGAGCGTAATATAGAATTTGCCATCAAAAACATTAGGCGCATAAGATGACACAAGTGCAATTTTCCTAGCACCAAACGCTGTTGTGGAAATCACAATCCTGCCTGTATTATCTGACCAAGATGAAAACACTTTAAGTGGGAAGTTCCTTTTGACAACATTGGCCACTCCTTTTGTTTTAGAAGTTGCTGAAGAGAATGTAATTGTATAATAGATTCTATTGGCTAAACAGCCGGTATCCGCCTGCAGCAAATGTGACTCATAGTAATAATGCAATGTCAACATTTCTTTTTTTTAGTAAGCCCAAAGTGCTGGTGCGTTTATGAGAAACATTCAGTCCGCCACAATTCCAAACCAAAAATGAACAAGACCATACAAGACAGTGACACAAAAGGGAAAGTGTGAGAAAGGGGGGAAACACTCAAAGTAGGTCTGTGATCAAGATTGGACACGGGGCAGCCAGCCCATAACCACCTGATTGTCACAGTATGGTTCCTTATCAGATTAACGTTAAAATAAACAAATTTCTCGTCAACAGAAACAAAAAGCACAAAACAGCAAGCACATTGCAAGGAAAGCTCTAGCCTGGGAATGGTCCAGCTAACGTGTAGAGGGTATGGACATATTAAGCATTCAGAAACACAGTCACTGACTGAGACAACAGTACATCAAATCAGTGCATCATTCTGAATGCTTAACCAATCATTAAGAATTCTGAATGCTTAACTTATCATTCCTAAATGATTAACCACTCAGTATGATATCTCACTTTATCTCCAGGTACACACAATGCTTAACTAATGGTAGTGAATGCTTAACTTATCATTTGTTAATGATTAACCACTACTCAGTACCAATGATAGTGAAAGCTTTACTAACCATTCGTTACTCATTCATTTAACAGTAACTAATCATTAGTGCTTGAATCACAGTCAATCAGTAACTACTCATTGACTAACCATTCGTTACTTATTCATTCCTCATTCGTTCTTCATTTTGTTAATCACTAACTACCTATGTTTTTGTGTACCTTATTGTAAAGTGTTCCCCAGTTTTGTATCTGTGCATGGACATGAATACATGGACACATGGACAGGTGTCAAGTAACTCGTGCCAGCTTGCTAGTGCTGTCCACTGGTAAGCCAACCTTTAGGGATTACTTGGTTTTTCGCTTAGAGTTGGATGGTGTGTAAATCTATGGTTTTGAGGGGCTGAGCTTTGTTGATGGTCAATAAACTCCTCCAAACTGTAGTCTGGCTGCTTGGTAAAGCACAAGGTCTTATTTTCTTTCACAAGTGTTAGAAACCGCCATACAATGCATTTGTGTACTCTTACAATTATTTGTTATTGTCCGCCTCTTGGAATGAGACTGTTTTTTAGCTTTTTCTTTTAGCGTCATTTGGCATCTCTCATGTTTTCCTACACCCACAAAGTGCCTTCCCAGTGTGTTTCTCTCCCTGACCACAAATTAATGGCAATTTTACTGTGGTCTCTACATAAAGAATCATTCATTAATGCAGATGTTTCTACAGGTGAACCTGCTCGGCCATTCTTCCTAGCTGACCATGCTGAAATGGAATGCGCAGCGCTTTGCAGTTACAAAAATTCAGAAGTGCACAAACATGTGCTGCAACAATTTGCAGAGCCTTTACACTGGACACAGAGATGTAGTGACGTCATTTTCTGGCTTGCGCACTTTTTGCTGGGAACACCACTGCGACCATAAACTTTTTTTTTAAATAAAGAAACACCAAGTCAGAATGATTCAGTTATTCACTGTACCGTTAGAGAGTAACAGTGAATAGGTAAAAGGGCAAAGTTACCAATATGTCCAGGTAAGATGTATGAGGTCAAAAACACAGCTATTCAAAACGTACAAAAATGCTTGCTTTTCTAACTGTGCACTTTAAAAAAGTAATATAGGTGGAAGCAATAAAAAACAACACATTCATTTTCTGAGGTCAAAGTCGGATATACACTCCCTGACCTTGTATTTCCAATCTCGGAAGCCAGACAACCTCGCAAGTACCCCGAGTTCAAAATCCAACATGGTTGCATCAACAGTTGTAAAAAAAACTGTAGTAACATTACAGTTATTAGCACTTCTAGCTAATTTGTGTCACTAAATCAGTAATACACACAGTCCAACTCTATCTGTGGCTACTCTGTATGCACAAAAACAATGGCTAACTTGGCTAGAACTAACCCCACAATGAAAAATCTGACTTGTTCATTCAACTCAGGTGTGACATCATACCCAGCTCCGGCTTCCGAGTTCCAAGGTTTAATGGAACGCACGAGATTGGCATTTCAAACCACCAAATGTGGTTTGAATCGGATTTTGGCCGGCAGTCTAAACAAGGCCTATGACCACAACGGCTTTCACATTACACAGATCATTTTATCCAGTGTTGATAACAGACATGTTGATTAGTGCAGTTTGATAACCTTTTAATGAAACTCTTTCTCTCCTTCTTTAGCACCACTACAGTTTTCCAATTTGCAACCAGCTGCAACACGTGGAATAGAGTTGATCTTTTGGTTCACAAGGTATATTTTTATCTTCCCATTAGGCTAACTCCTAGATATGTGTTGGTGTGTGTGTGTTGTGTGTGTGTGTGTGTGTGTGTGTGTGTGTGTGTGTGTGTGTGTGTGTGTGTGTGTGTGTGTGTGTGTGTGTGTGTGTTTACTGACATGTATGTAGATGTGTTTTGAATGGTGGCCATTGTGTCTAAAAATATCCATCTTCAGTATGTGGTCTATTGAGACCCATACTTGCATTTCTCATGAGGGGCCACCAAGGGCTCAGGCCTGTCTGGCCTGGACTAGGAGCCCAGTTCTCATGACACCTGACCCAATGCACATCCTGTAGTCAGGCTGCAGTGCACTGCTACGAAGGGTAAGGATCTGCTCATAAGGAATCTCCTAACATGGCAGGGTGCGAGGAGGGCAGCCTTTAGACTGTTAACCCACCTGCTGTGGCTGTTTTGACGAACACAATAATCCTCCTTTATGTGTAGTCCTGACTTCTTTTTTTTTTTTTTCTATTTTTGTTATTTCCACTCTTCACTCTAACCCCAACCGGCCCGTCAGACACCGCCTACCAAGAGCCTGGGTCTGTCCGAGGTTTCTGCCTAAAAGGAAGTTTTTCTTCGCCACTGTCGCACTGTTGCTTGCTCTGGAGGAGACTACTAGAACTGTTGGGTCCTTGTAAACTCTGGAATGTGGTCTAGACCTACTCTATCTGTAAAGTGTAACTCTCGTTATGAATTGATACTATAAATAAAATTGAACTGAATTGAATTATTCCAGCACTGGGTAGGACACATTTTGAATGCGTGGTGTTTGTATGGTTGCCCCCTCTGCTGGTCAGGGGAAGCACTGCAGACAATGCCCTCAGACAGTCAACATAGTGCGACAACATGCTAAGTTTACAGAGTTGTGAAGCACAAATAGCAGTGTACCATGTTACTGGTAGCTGCATCATTTTCTCTGATTAACATAATTATAATTCATAAATAGGCTATAGGCAGACTATAAAATTGTATTTTTCTCAAAACATGGCATTTCCTTTTGTCGAAGATCCCGTTGATGAAGAAGCTTTATTACTTCGCAGGGAGTTAAACATGCGTTTGTCAGGAGATGATATTGAGGCCCGACTATAGATGTATTTTCATTTCCAGATACTAGCTTACCTATTTGAGCGATATCGTTTTTCTTCCCCATATATCAGTTGTGTAGCCTAACCTTATTCATCCTCATATCACTAACGTCACCCATCATGGACATGCTCTTACATCCAAGTTGATTCTTTGTGTCACATTATTTATTATTATAGTGTGTTTTGTTGCAGATGGCAGTTATCTTTACATGGTGATGCAGAGCATATTATTAAAGCCACTGTATAGCAAGGCGCCGTCAGAAGAATATCACTCGCTCTGAAAAGTTTTTTAAATGTTTTTGCAGTTTCCCTGGACACAAACCAGTGAGAGCCATTAAAGAGAAGTTCCACAGTAGCCTATTGCAGGTGAATGATGTAAACCCTTTGAAATAAAAGATTATGAATTATAATTCTGTTAATGATGGTGCTGCAGACAGAATGGGATTAGTAGTAGGCCTTTAGTAGGACGTTTTCGCCCGCAGGATTGCACCTAAATGAAATGGACTATAGGTACCATTTCACGAGTAATATTATACTTAGGATTAAATATGAAATTAATACTTGACTGCTTGACTCCAGCAGCAATTTTTTCCCACGCAAATTCTCTCTCTTTTGCAGCAGCCACTGTGTTGCTTTTTTAACGAAATACATGTTCAAATTTGCTGTATGCACGTATGAGTATTTCCGCTGACCAGTATGTTTGTGAATTGTAGTATCATTGCTCCATTCATGCTGCCTTCATATAGTGGTGGTGCACGCTCTTAAAGGAACACGTCGATAATTTGGACTTTAGTTTATTCACCGTTACCCCCAGAGTTAGACAAGTCCATACATACCCTTCTCATCTCCGTGCATGCTGTAAATCTGTCTGACGCCCCCCACATTAGCTTAGCCTAGCACAGATGCTGCAAGTAACCGGCTACAACTACTGCTCCCAATTAGTGACAAAATAACAGCAACATGTTCCTATTTTCATGTTGTGATTTGTATAGTAACAGGGTGTACAAATAACAAGGTCACATGAGACACAGCCATGTTCTAACGGCATACTAACTGGGAACTATGTTCTATATTCTGCTGAGTGATTTGCTTGTGTTAGAATTTTGTAACTAACTTCGTGTTTGTTGGATCTTTGAGGAAGGACGCTCTGGGCCAATTGAGAATTAAGAAAAGGTTTAATGCAACAGAATGATGAAGATGATAAGAAAAAGGTTCCTTTTCGCCTGGTGCATTCAAATCCATTCTCATTGGTCCGTCGTTGGCATGGCAACATGCCGGCGCATCTTTGCTGTCCAATGAGGGAGGACAAGCCTTTAAACTCTAACCTTTTGGGGGTCGTTTTGGTTACAGATCAAAACGGTCTGTCGTGTAAATGTGAAACTCTAACATCAATACAGTTTAATCAACATTGTATTGTCTTAGCCTAGACTAAGACCCCAGGGGGCAGGAGACAGTAGGCCACCTTTTGGTGCGTAGCAGGAAACTCTGTTCCATTTGTTAAATGAGAACATTGTTTGTGCACAAAGAGTTTACTAAAAAGAAAAGATTTTCAGAAACTCACTGCTTGACTAGCATAGCAAGATGGCGACGAGGGAGAAAAAACGTGCTTCAGCCAAACGTTTCTTTTTGGTCAACCTGATCAGTTGTTCTCGGGCTACATTTATCCCTTGCAATGACTGTCACAAATGTGCTTTTCCACCCCAGAATAAAATGAGTGATGCTAGATTATGACTGCAGCCTTTTCCTTGCTAATGGATTGGATTCCACATAAACACCAGCAGTCCGTGTTCGTTCTGATTCTCACCTCGATCTCAGTCTGTTCAGCATTTTGTCTATCAGCTTCCAAAATATGTAACTCCTCATCTGTGTATTCTGGCTCAAAAATATATTTTCAGCCATGATCACCAGTGTTGTTCGCTACTAGCTAGCTATCCACATTGGTTTTGTTGACGGAAGTAACTGTGGTGTGTTTCGGTGTTGCATTAATCACTATTTCTTTAACTGTCTATGTACTCACTCCGCCTAAGTTGCAGACAGAGTTACAGCACGCACGGAGATGAGAAGGGTATGTATTAACTTGTTTAACTTTGGGGGTAACGGTGAATAAGCTAAAGTCCTAATAAGTCGGCGTGTTCCTTTAAATCTGAGTGAGCCTACTCTGAGTTGATTGAACCAACTCAAATCAGCTGTTCTGGAAGCGAAAGCTCAGAGTTTCCCATATCAGTGTAAATCAACTCAGAGCTCAGATGCTGTTTCTCAGATCTACATTGACTTGAATGAAGCCAGCTGACGGTTAACAAAAAAAAAATATCTCCGACGGCAGACGCAACGCAAGTCGTATTTAAACCAAGCAGCATGTCTGAATCCCCGCGTTTACCAGAAATCTACTGGTAAAGTAAGTACTACAACCCGAAGTGAAAAACAAAACAAACCTGAAGCTGAAGAAACTTATTGTGTTTATAGTTAGTTTGTTACCATGACAACACCATTGATCTGAAGCACTGAGCCAGCAGCGGATCCAGATTTTCCCTCCTCCCTGAACCTGATCCACCCTGAACTATAGACCTTCGAACTATAGACCTGCTTATTATGGACCTGCTAACTATGTATCTGCTAACTATTCAATTCAATTCAATTTTATTTATAGTATCAATTCATAACAAGAGTTATCTCAAGACACTTTACAGATAGACCACACTCCAGAATTTACAAGGACCCAACAGTTCTAGTAGTTTCCTCCAGAGCAAGCAACAGTGCGACAGTGGCGAGGAAAAACTTCCTTTTAGGCAGAAACCTCGGTCAGACCCAGGCTCTTGGTAGGCGGTGTCTGACGGGCCGGTTGGGGTTAGAATGAAGAGTGGCAATAACAAAAATAGAAAAAATTAGTAGTTTGTAGCAGTTCTTTGTAGTAGTTCATGGCATAGCAGGACGCTGTGCGGCATTACAAGGCACAGCAGGACGTAGCAGGACGTAGCAGGACGTAGCAGGGCACTGCAGTGTAGCAGTTGAACATGGCATCACAGAACGTGTACATACAGGACTCCATTAAGGGTCTCCAAGAAGGCTGAATACTCTGAACTCCTGTTTGGTGCATATGCACAAACAACAGTCAGAGTTTTCCCCCCCATCACCCGCAGGCGTAGGGAGGCGATAAAGGGGTAAATTTCAACGCAGCGAGTATCCCCACACCCGCCCGGCGCCTCACACCCTGTGCAACTCCGGAGTAGGACAGAGTCCAACCCCTATCCAGGTGTATGGTTCGAGAACCGAGACTGTGCGTAGAGGCGAGCCCCACCATATCTAACTGGTAGCGCTCCACCTCCCGCACAAGTTCTGGCTCCTTCCCCCACATAGAGGTGACATTCCACATTCCCAGAGCCAGCCTCTGCCGCCCGGGT
>NC_045736.1:34175275-34175587 GCF_008692095.1 Etheostoma spectabile | reverse complement strand
GAAGCCCCTGACCTTCGCTGCCACCCACAGCGCACCCGAACCCACTGGTTCCTCCCACAGGTGGTGGGCCCATGGGATGGAGAGAGAGGTGCCACGTAACTTTTTCGGGCTGTGCCCGACCGGGCTCCGTGGCAAACCCGGCCACCAGGTGCTCGCTGACGAACCCGCCGTCTAGGCCTGGTTCCAGACAGGGGCCCCGGGCTTCCTCCGGTCAGGGTCCCTCAATCTCTTCCTCGTTTTATCATAGGATTTTCAAACCATTCTTTGTCTGGCCCCTCCCCTGAGACCACTTTGCCATGGGAGACCCTACCA
>NC_045736.1:34172989-34175265 GCF_008692095.1 Etheostoma spectabile | reverse complement strand
GCTCCAGACAACACAGCCCTCAGGTTCATAGGAACACACAAACCTCTCCACCACGATAAGGTGATGGTTCCCAGAGAGGTAACTATGGAACTGCTAACTATATATTAGCTAACTGTGTATCTGCTAACTATGTATCTGCTAACTATGGAACTGAGTACATCTACTCCAGTACTGTACTTCAGTCCACATGCTGAGTTACTTGTACATACAGACAGACAGACAGACATCTTTTTTATAAAAAGATAGATCAGTTTTTAGGTTTTGTCTCTGGCCCATTTCCTCACACACTCATGGAACAATTGTGGTCTTTCTTCTTCTTCTTCTTCTTCTTCTTCTTCCAACTTGATTGGAATGCACCAAGAGACGGATGCAGAGATAAAAATAAATGAATAAATGAATAAATAAACCTAAATCCTCTGTGCTGAATGTCATGCACACGTAATAAAACAACCAACGGTTAGTTGTAACACCCTAATTAGTTTGACGAGACAAGGCTGCAGGAGTCCCAGTCAAATGAAGATCATCGTTCATACTGTGTCTTGTTTAAATTGTCATGGTCCAGGTTCCGGTCCTCATGCTGAATATGTTAATTAATGCTGTCAAAAAAAATGTCTTTGCACGTTAACGCAGTTTTATTTCTTTATTATAAAAGTTTGTTGCTCATAGTAAATACTGCAAAGTCGAATTTTATCACAGAGTACTTCAAGTCTAAAATATCACCTTGACAGTTGATACAAGCAAATCATTCAACGAAACACACAGTGGCGCAAGGTTTCAGCAGGCTACGTTAGATGCAGCGGGGGGGGGGTAGAGATAAACAAAGGCAAGAGAAGCTAACAAATACCATAGCTGCAGGCCCATTAAGGTGATGGAGGACATTGGTCTGAGACTAGCCACAACGGCAGGTATGAGATTCCCTCGATATGCAGCATCACAAGAAGAATACACAAGTTGTATGAAAAAGGAGAGGACTGCAAAACATGCACCCGCTGTTTCTCTTACTGGGGACTCACTGGGTCACCATAATTATCTCAGAGTGCATTATACTGATGAAAGGTGGGTGTTGCATTTACTTGCTGACTGACATGCTGAGACATACGCAAGACACTTTATTGAAGTTGCTCAGCAGTGGAATGTGTCAAAGTCCCCACAGTTAGCACAGATAGTACGAATAGATATGAAATCTGATCATGTCCCCTGCTTTGCGCACGGTCTCCAGCGTTCTGTCAGTGTCTCTGCTTAACAGCGCGTTCGACAGTGTCCCTCAGTGTCTCTAATTTACAGTGTCCTGGCGAAGTGCAGAAAAGTTGTGGGGCACTCTAAACCCAGGCCAACAAGTGCTAGAGTTAGAGCAACAACAGAAGAACGTGTACATAAGGAGTCGCTTTCTCAACACGATCCAACCAGATGGAATTCAACTCTAGACATGTGTAGTGGCAAATTGTCCTCCGATTGAATAAAACAAACTAAAAACTCAATTTACAACAGCCACTGAAGGAGTGAATCTTACGCAGAGATAAAAACTTTGATTGTCCAGGCAGAGATGTCGTTCTGTCAGGTTTATTGATCCATTTTCTTGGCAAACAAACATTTCTCGTGAATGATCAATGGTGTCTCTAGGCTCTGTAACTCTGTGTCTGTGTCTCTGTCTCTATCTCTGGTAAAAAACCATCAGCCCTCCCCCGGTGTCTAACTCCCACATACCTGTTCACCTATACTTGTAGACTACACCTGGTGGCTAAGGCTGCCTGGTACCTTCAAAATAAAAGCACTAAAACTAACCCAAATAAAATACTAATGATAAACAAATTTATGTAGCTGCATAATTAAAGGAAAACAAATTAAACAAATCAAATAATTAGACTAATATATATATATATATATATATATATATATATATATAACAAAATAATGAATAGCTCCAACAACATGATAAATATGTTGTTTAAGTTGAAATGTACACTAAATATTTTATTTAACTTCTACTTTATAAACAAAATGCTGGTAAGTTTTTGTGGAACAAATGTTACGGCACTTTTGTTCATATGGCAGAACATTTAAGGCTAATCAAAATGCTTGTAGAGGAAAATGACTTTTTAAAGTTGGCAGGACAAAACTAGCGTGAATGCTGTATGACACTCCATTGGATTGCTGGCTTCAATGACTAAGGACTAGTTGAAAACTGAGACTGGGTAAACTTGGAATGAATGTCTGAGAAGTTTAATACAAACATATTTAAGATGTGCTTTATTGTCAATTTCTTCACATGTCAAGAC
>NC_045736.1:34172879-34172979 GCF_008692095.1 Etheostoma spectabile | reverse complement strand
ATCAAAATTACGTTTCTCTCTATCCCACGGTGTAGACAATACATGTTTTAACAATTAGGTCACAGACAAACCTAACATTCAAGTAAACAATATAAAAAGT
>NC_045736.1:34171796-34172869 GCF_008692095.1 Etheostoma spectabile | reverse complement strand
AGGCACATACAATGAAGAAAATAAGAGTAGCAAATTTTGAGTTTAGAATGTGCAATTGTGCATACAGTAGACAGTCAATATAATCAGGCCAATAAATGGCTGAGGTAGTTCTGTTTTACCTAAGTATGCAAGTGGCATAATGGTGCAAGTTATGTAAGAGCAACAGAAGTGTGTTCAGAAGTGTTTTCAGGACAACAAGTTGCAAAGTGTGCAAGTATACAAGTGGAGTAGTGCAAGTGGAGTGGTGCAAGTCAGCCATTGTGGGTCCAAAAGTCCAGGATGTTCTGTAGCTGAGGGTGGAGGGGGGAGAGGGGGGAGAGAGTTCAGCATCCTAACAGCCTGGCCATACAGTTTAAGCCATGTGAACTTCCCACAACTTTAATATTTTACTATATATCATGAAGGGTACTTCCAAAAGGTGTTATTTTAGATAGATTGTTGCAGGGCTATATGTCTTTATAAATGTCCGTTAACAACTCATTGACATCATCCTGAAGCGCGTATGAAGCAGTTATTGAAATATCATCCACTGTGGATGATTCGGACATTTTTATAGCTAGAACAGTAGGTTTTTCCATTTATATCATGTTTCTATTGTGGAAAATGTTGTTTCACTAGATTTTTACGTGGGTTAGACCATTGGACATCCAAATAACCCCCCCTAACCCGTCAGTCTCCATAGGATAACATGGGAAAACTCGACCCCCCCACCTACCTGATGGGCTCAAATATATTTTCATCTTTCTAAAACTACTTTTCCATTTCTCACCTCCATAAATAATTGTATAAACAGATATTTGTGCATTTACTTAAAATCCATGCAGTTCCAGCCAGGTCGGGGACAGTTGAAACAGCTGTTTCATCTGCCTGTTTTGCTTATCATGTAAACAAGCAGGCAATATGAAAGCCTGGGATTGTGGAGAACAAGCACATAAGCATGCACTCAAACCTTTAAATTAAAAACACTCATTTACTTTTGACCACCAAAACTCATTTATTGGCTGTAACTCCGCAATGAAAGGAAATAACAGGAAGATGTTTGGCTGATAGGAGGAGGTTAACATGCTCTATGT
>NC_045736.1:34168604-34171786 GCF_008692095.1 Etheostoma spectabile | reverse complement strand
GGAAGTCTGTCTATCATCATCGCACTCGGAGAAAAACTGGAATGTTTCATCCGTCCCGTGTTTCAATTGTCCCGGCTCTCCCCTATACCCCAAGTTTCGTCTATCACAAGCCTATATCACAAGATTCAGTAGGATCCAGGGAACGCATGGATATAAGGTTTTTAAATGTCTGATGTACGGTTTGGGATTTACAGGGCAAAGCGCGTTTTTTCTGCTATAGCGCCACCTAGTGATGGACGTGGGTCAATTTTTGCATTTGAGGTCTATGCGGACTTTCGGACCAGTCCTGAAAATGGCACGTTGCCACCATATACGGTTTAGGCTGCAGCGGCAGTTTTACACGGGGAAGAAGAAGAAGAAGAAGAAGAAGAAGAAGACACGGCTCACCTCTTTCTCCTTTTGTGGTTTTGTTCAGCCATAGAGCCTTTGGCAGCAGCCATAACAGGGGAAACTAACTTTCCATGTGTTATGGTAGGAGGGGTAGTACACAATCTTGCACTTTATGCCGATGATATATTACTTTTGTGTCCCAACCTAATAGATCAATTCCCTGTCTACTTGGGATCATCGACTCTTTCTCAACATGTTCAGGTTACAGGGTAAAGTAGTCCAAGTGTTATCTTTAACTGCAGAGACCCAAGTTCCATTCAGCCCAGAGTGCCAAGATTATTTGTTCTGGGAGATGGGTCAATCCTAAACAGCATGGATAAGCACATGAGAAGTTGGGTCCAGACTAGTTTAATGTTAGCCGGACAGATTATTTTAAAAGGATGGAAGAATGAAGGGGTGCCATCAATCCATGAGTGGGGTTGTGAGATTGCCAGGGTGGCAGCCTTTGAAAAAATGTCATATAAACAGTTTGCCAAAAAATGTGTATTGAGCAAAAAGGCAGGCCTGAATGGTTCTTTCAAGGAAGGATTATAAAGATTTGTAAAGAATGTTTATGACATTTACTCTCTAACTGGGACATTTTGGGGCCAACTGGTGGGATTGCTGTGTACAAAGTACACACGGTGACACACTGGTAAGAGCAAATGGCGTTTAACCATCCAATCCAGCTATTTATACATATCTCACATTACTGTATTATGTCAACAGTTAATTTATTATTGTATGTGGCGTTTTCTTTTACAGGGTGAAAATGTTCCACCAAACAAGTTCCTTCCTGGGAATATTTTGGACAGCCAACATCACCACATCAGGAGCTTAGCGCTGCCCAAGATGCTTATGATTGGTTTGAAGAAATGCTAACAACCCGGAGCCTTTTTCTCTCCTATCCCAGAATGTATATGCAGACCTAACACCTCACGGCAGTTGCAATGCAAGACTAGTGTGAATGTTGCCCTGCTGTGTTTTAGGTGTGTTTTAAATGCTTATCAGCAACCAATAGCTGTGTTTCCTCTGATTAATTTGGCATGCAGTTAACACACCAGTCATGATTTTGTTTTCACGACAATTCGACTCCTGGCATTTGCTCCTGGTGTTCTTCACTACTGTTTTGTAAGAAGGAAATAATGAGATTAACTGGTGAACTAGCTTTAAAAGCGAGTTTTCTGTGAGTGCTGTGTATTGGACCTCGAGCTACCAGCCCTAGCTCTTTAGTAGTAGTTCTGCCAAGTAAGGTGGAGTACAAACCTCAGATCACATACGCATCCTCATGTATCTGTTTTCCTGCTTGTGTGGCATTATATTTTTGAACTCCAACACTTCTAGCAGGCTACGTCCCGGTCCCAGTAGGTGTCTCTCAGCTTTTACTTTAAATCCACTATCCATGGATCTCAATCTGCTGCTATTGGGTCAAGGAGTATGCTATTATCTTCTTCCTGCACTCATACACAGCTCTTGATGGTGCACACACTTGTTTGGAATGTTCTTTTTTCCGCATAAATTACACAGTACTTCATTAACCTGATATGTGCTTCCCACATTTGAAATATTATTCTCTGTGCACCCTTGTCTAGGCTTATACCCTGGTTATATTTATTTGCTTTGCTCATAACTAGGGATACCACAATAGCCACAATAGCCTACTGTTACATTGCTCTTGGGGATTGTAAATTATAGTGTGGTCTAGACCTACTCTATCTGTAGTACTTAATGTAAAACCTCTGATACAACTCAGACACATCATCAGTGATGTATCCTGGGTTCATTGGGTGTTTCTGGTCTCACAATATCATACACCCTCACCCAGGCAACCAGCCAGGGTTGATCACGCCCTGGCTAGTGTCTGAGTAGCTTGTATGATCCACAGATCATCCTGCTTGATCTACAGCCATCTTGATGCCTATTTGGCAGTGTCTGGGATATTCTTGATGGCTTTCCTGATGTGACTTCCACAATTCTGTCCACAATATCTTCTAGTCTGCCACCTGCTCTTATTGAGTACATGCCCCCTGCTGCCACATCCCTACTGTCCTACTGCAGTGGGCTTTGTCCACCCCAGCTCGGACCTCATCTTGGATCAGCTGCCGCCTTTCCCTGGGCCTTGTTGAAGCAAAGTCTTGGATTGCTCTCGAGCCCAGCCCCTCGAGATGCCACTGCCCCAACCAGCTCACTGTGTCGCAGCCGTGACTCAGCCTGGTCTACTGCCTCTTGGGCATTCCACTTTCTGCCGGGTCTGACCTCTATGCCTGCCAAGGAGACCTTGATGTCACTGGAGTCTCTGTACTGTTGCACCTCTCTTGCTCATGTTAACATAAATTCTTACATCAGACTGCTAAAGGGTAGTTTCAGCTTGTTCTTCCTCCCATACAAGGCAATGTCACAAAATGCAGATGTTTCTGCTCCAGAGGTTACTCTCAAACTGAAAGAATTGTAATAGTCCAGTAGGAGGTTCTTTACTTGCTGCGGTAAACGTATCTGACTCATTTCCGTTTGTGTGTTGGTAGCGTGTTGCTGCTCTCAGTAAATACCAGTTAAATTTGTTAGATTCACACACAGTTCTTTACATCTTTCAGCGACTTTCGTTGATAAATGACATAGTTGTTTTTGCTTGGTAGCTAACGCTACCGTACTTTAGCTTAGCTTTTGGCGACTTTAGCTTAGCAGTTAGCCATGTTGTCTACCTCTCGCGCTCCTACTTTCTCTTGCTCGGTGTGTGAGATGTTTAGTTTCTCCTCGGCCTCCTTTAGCGATAATGGTATGTGTAACAAGTGTAGTTTATTTATAGCCATGGAGGC
>NC_045736.1:34167760-34168594 GCF_008692095.1 Etheostoma spectabile | reverse complement strand
GAGTTAGAAGTCCGGATCCGCACCATGATAGATCAGTTGTTAGTTACTATAGCTAGTCACCCCCCGGTGCAGGCCTGCCTGAGCCTGAGTTAGCCTCTGGTAGCCGTCCACGGCCACTCCTGAGCAGCCAGGAAACTGTGGCTGTGTGACTGTCCGAAGCAGAAATAGTTGTAAGCTTTCAAAGCCCATGGACCACCACCAGCCTGTTAGCGTTTCTAACAGATTTTCTCCACTCAGCGACACACCAGCTAAGAAACCAACTCTTGGTTATTGGCAGGTCCATTTTTAGAAACTTGAAGTTTGAAACTGCTGGCTAAGGATAAACGTAACTACAGTAAGATTGTTATTCACGTCAACGTTATTGTCGGACACCATAGTTTTGTCTGGACGCCTGCCAAATCTGACCAGTGATGACATGTATAGCCGCATGTCATAATTTCACCGCTGGTTATCGAGGTGGTGTCCTTATAATGATGTGGGCTTTGAAGATCACTGGCAAACTTTCTGGGGAAGACCGGATCTGATTTGGAGAGAAGGTATTCAACCCACTTGGGAGGGAGCAGTTCTCATTTCTAGAAATCAGGACAAGTTTATTAGTGGACCTAATCCTTGACAATTAAGAGTTGGGACCAAAAGGCTGAGTCACAGTCTAAAACACTTCTCTGCTCCTCCATTCAAGGAGTTACCTAGTAAAAAACCCATAGTGACAGTGTCTGCCCCCCAAACCTTTGAAATTATTTAAATCAAAGGTAAACAGAAGAGAAGCTGTGCATGAAAACCTCATAACAATTAAAACCACAAGTGCAATAGTGCAAAAGAATAGGAGAATTAAAT
>NC_045736.1:34164632-34167739 GCF_008692095.1 Etheostoma spectabile | reverse complement strand
TTAAACATCAGATCTCTCTCTTCTAAAGGTGTACTAGTAAATAAATTAATATCAGATTATTATATTGATTGATTTTGTCTTACTGAAACTTGGCTGGGTGATGGAGAATATGTTGGCCTAAATGAATCCACCCCTCCCAGTCATATTAATACTCCCATTCCTCGAGGCACAGGCCGAGGATGTGGAGTTTCAGCTATCTTCGATTCTAGTCAATCAGCTCTAAACCTAAACTAAATTATAACGTATTTGAAAGTCTTGTTCTTAGTCTTTCACACCCAAGTTGGAAATCACTGTAAACAATTCTATTTGTAATAGTATACTGAGCACCTGGTCCATACTGTGAATTCTTATCTGAATATGCAGAGTTTTTGTCAACTTAAGTCCTTAAAACGGACAAAGTCATTATTGTAGGGGATTTTAATATTCATGTGGACGATGAGAATGATAGCCTTAATACTGCGTTTATCTCTCTATTAGACTCTATTGGCTTCTCTCAAAGTGTTCATAAACCAGCTCACAGTTTTAACCACACCCTCGATCTTGTTCTGGTATATGGTGTTGAAACTGAACATTTAATAGTGTTCCCACAGAATCCCTTTATATCTGATAACTGTTTGATAACTTTTGAGTTGATACTACTGAACTACACGCCTTTAGGCAAAAACCTCTATACAAGATGTCTATCTGATAGTGCTGTAGCTAAATTTAAGGATGTAATTTCATCAGCTTTTAATTCATTACCAAGTCACAAAGTAACGGAGAACTCCTATGCTAATTTCAGTGACTCCAAAATCAATCATTTTGTTGATAGTGTAGCAGGCTCGCTGCAAATCACACTTGACTCTGTTGCCCCTCTAAAAAAGAATATCATGAAACAAAGACGGTTAGCTCCATGGTATAACACTGACACTCACAAATTAAAGCAAATATCACGGATTGAGAAGATTTGGCGTTCCACCAAACTTGAAAATTCTTCGTTTAATTTGGCAAGATAGTCTTAAAACTTGTTGGAAGGCCCTCCGTAATGCCAGAGCAGCGTACTACTCGTCATTAATAGAGGAAAATAGGAACAAGTCCAGGTTTCTTTTCAGCATTGTAGTAAGGCTGACGGAAGGTCACAGCTCTATTGAACCAAGTATTCTCATAGCTCTTAGTAGTAAAGATTTTATGAGCTTCTTCAATGATAAAATTACAACTATTAGAAACAAAATTCCCCAAGACCTGCCTTTAACTGGCACCGACTTATCTCTAAACTCAGGAACCTTAGAAACAGCTGTAAAACCAGATAAATGTTTAGACTGCTTTGCTTCACTCAATCTTTATCAATTTAATTCAATTATTTCTTCATCTAAACCATCAACCTGCCTCTTAGTCCCCATCCCCACTAGGCTACTTAAAGAAGTTTTACCCTTAGTCAACACTTCTCTACTACATAAAACCAATCTGTCTTTATTAACAGGCTATGTACCACAGCACTTTAAAGTAGCTGTAATTAAACCTCTTCTGAAAAAGGCCAACCTTGATCCAGATGTTTTAGCCAACTATAGACCTATATCACACCTTCCATTTCTCTCTAAGATTCTTGAGAAAGCAGTCGTCAAACAGCTGTGTGACTTTCTGCATAACCACATCTTATTTGAGGATTTTCAGTCAGGATTTGGAGTTTATCATAGCACAGAGACAGCACTTCTGAAAATTACTACTGACCTCCTAATTGCATCAAACAAAGGACTTATCTCTGTACTGGGGCTGCATTTTACACCATTGACCGTCATATCCTATTACAGAGACTGGAACATTCAATTGGCATTAAAGGAACTGCTCTAAGCTGGTTTAAATCTTATTTATAAGATTGATCTCAGTTTGTACACGTTAACAATGAATCCTCCATGCATGCCAAAGTTAGTCATCGAGTCCCACAAGGATCTGTGCTCGGTCCAATCCTGTTCACTTTATATATGCTTCCTTTAGGTAATTTTATCAGGAAACACTCCATAAACGTTCATTGTTATGCAGATGATACTCAATTATATATTTCGATCAAGCCAGATTAAACTAATCAGTTATCTAAACTTCAAATGTGCTTTCAGGATGTTAAAACCTTGATGACCTATAATTTTCTAATGTTAAACTCAGATAGTTATTGTTCTGGGGCCCAAGCACCTCCATGATGCATTATCCAAAGAGATTATTACTTAGGATGGCATCACCCTGGCCTCCAGCACCAATGTGAGGAATCTTGGAGTTATCTTTGATCAAGACATGTCGTTTAATTGTCACATTAAGCCAAATCCAAGGACTCGCCTTTTTCACCAACGTAATATTGCAAAAATCAAGAATACCCTATCTTAAAAATTATGCAGAAAAACTAGTCTAAGCTGTTGTTACTTTTAGGCTGGATTACTGCAATTCTTTATTATCAGGCTGCTCAAAAAAATCCATAAAGACTCCTCAGCTGATCCAGAATGCTGCAGCACATGTTCTGACAGGAACCAGGAAAAGAGATCACATCTCTCCTGTTTTAGGGGCGGCTGTGGCTCAGTGGTAGAGCGGTTGCCTGCCAATCGGAAGGTTGGTGGTTCAATCCCTTGCCGTGCAGTCTCATGTCGAAGTGTCCTTGGGCAAGACACTGAACCCTGAGTTGCTGCGCATGGGAGTGTGAATGTGTGTGAGTGTATATCTGATGAGCAAGTGGCACCTTGTACGGCAGCCTCGGCCACAGTGTATGAATGTGTGTGAATGGTGAATGTTTCCTGTAGATGTAAAAGCGCTTTGAGTAGTTGTTAAGACTCGAAAAGCGCTATATAAATACAGCACGTTTACATTTTAGCTTCTCTGCAATGGCTTCCTGTAAAATGCAGAATAGAATTTATCCTTCTCACCTACAAAGCTCTTCATGGTCAGGCACCATCTCATCTTAAGGAGCTCATAGTACCTTACTACCTCACCAGAGCGCTGCGCTCCTAGAATGCAGGGTTACTTGTGGTTCCTAGAGTCTCCAAAAGTGAAATGGGAGCCAGAGCATTCAGCTATCAGGCTCCACTCCTGTGGAACCAGGTTCCAGTTTGAGTTCAGGAGGCAGACACCGTCTCCACATTTAAGAGTAG
>NC_045736.1:34091622-34164622 GCF_008692095.1 Etheostoma spectabile | reverse complement strand
TTCCTCTTTGATAAAGCTTATAGTTAGGGCTGGCTCATGTGAGTCCTGAACCATCCCTTAGTTATGCTGCTATAGGCCTAGACTGCTGGGGGACTTGACCCATAATGCACTGATCACCTGTTCCCTTCTCTATATCTGTATGCAACCTTATCCCAATAATGTATGTTACTAACTCAACTTCTGCCCTTTCCCAGAGTCTTGTGCTCTCTCGCCCCCGTAGTCTTGTGCTCTCTCGCCCCTGTCCTCTCTCTTCCTATCGCTTCCTGCAGGTGTTTCTGGCTCTGGAGCTGTAGAGTCTGGATCTGTGGTTGGAGTCACCTACTGCCTCCATGCTTGACACCCTCTGCTACAATCCTCTCTCTCTCTCTCTCTCTCTCTCTCTCTCTCTCTCTCTCTCTCTCTCTCTGTGTTTGTCTCTTTATCTCACCAACCGGTGGAGGCAGATGACCGCCCACCCTGAGCCATGGTTCTGCTCGAGGTTTCTGCCTCTTAAAAGGAAGTTTTTCCTTGCCTCTGTGGCCTAGTGCTTGCTCGTGATGGGAATTGTTGGGTTTCAGTAAATAACATCACAGAGTACGGTCTAGACCTGCTCTTTTATGAAAAGAGCAATGAGATAACTGTTGTTGTGATTTAGCGCTGTATAAATAAAATTGAATGAAATTGATCTTGTCTGAGTGTGGCATCGGTCAAGTGAGGTTTCCACCAGACTATGTGGGATTGCCATAGGCGTTGGCAAGGTTGAGCTAGAGAAAGGCTAGATCCGCTTTGCCTTCATGTGCCTCACGTACCAGCTGGGTGACAACTCCTGTTTGCTCGATGCATCCTGGCATCTTTGGGACTCCCCCCTTCTGCACAGATGTGTTGATGTACATGTTCCTCAGAAGGACCTCCATCAGACAAGAATACTAAAGAATATTTTGCCCTCAACACTGAGGAGCGAGATGACTCTAAACTGCTTGATGGCAACTCAACTTGGGCATAGTGCTGAGCTGGTTCAAGCAGCATTGACAACTTCTTCAACTTCCTTCAAAGTTGGCTCCTTGGTGTTAAGTTGGTGTTGGTTGTCCAGGTCCTCATCAAAATGGAGCCACTCTCTCGCCTTGTTGGCAGCAGGCTACTTGAACCGAGTTGTATAGAATGTCGGACATGGGGTGGTGTTTGTGGTTGAGGTTCTGGCGCTGTGAGGTGACTCTGAGGCCGGGCTCCTCCTGCATCTCACCAGGTACTGGACCTGTGCGATGCAACACCTGCTTTCCCGTCAAGAATTTCATTTTTGCCTGCTGGATCTTCAGGCCATGCTGGTTCTTGCAGACTTTGGTACATACTCATTGTCAATTCTCCATTAGTATTGGTCATAGCCTGTGTGTCTGTCCTGTTGGGGTGCTCAAACAAAGGAGAGAGAATGGCTAAGAAACAACAGCGGAGAAAGAAGTGCGGAGATGGCACTACAGCTGTAGTACAGCCATGGAAGCAGCAAACAAACTAACGGGATTAATGTAGATTGATCCAGCAACATTGTTGGATGCAGCACTCTCAACCTCGCAAATCCTGATGTATCACTCCTTCACTGCTATCAGTATGTGTGACTAGGTGAATAAGAGGCCAATTGGAATGCGCTTTGTCCATTGTGATAGAATAGCACTATTAAGTTAATTCCATTTACCATTTGCCCACTAGTGTCTTCCTCCATTTTTTTTCATTAGTGTTTCTAATAGGCCAAAAGTGCATGCAATAGGTGAAAAGTGAATTTTAAGAGCAGTCTCTTTTGGACCGCAAGATAAACTACTTCAAATGGTCTGTTGCGCTTGTAGACTGTAAATCATCACAAAATATTAAATTTTTCCCATGAGTGTTTGGATTTTATATAAAAAAAGTCATTGCCCTTGTGTAGACAATTTGGAGAGAAAAAGAACTGCTAGAAGTAAGACTGTCTTAACTTGTTAAGTATTTAAATGTAATGTGTTCAAATTTAGGTATGTTTCATCTTTGCATGTATTCAGGCATGAGGGAGGGCGTTTTAGTAATAATTTATTTTCATCAGTTTTATTGTCATCACCAAATTGATCAGACAGAGAAATAGTTTCAGAATATATATTGGCTTTTGTTTTCAACAAACCCAATACGTGGCTTCTAATAAATCCATGTTAAATTCACAAATACATAAACCAGTAATAAATAAATAATCTTTAAAATGGGCAAATAAATAGTTAAAATAAATTAATAAATACACAAAAATGTTTTACAAATAAGATACGTGTGAGGTAAAATGTGTCATATAAAACAATACTGGCATGTAAATTATTGCAATTCAATTGATAAAAAACAATATAAACATTTTATATTTGTGATCAACACTGAGATTTTTATGAATTTCATACATAATTCCTGAATAATTTAAAGGGAGGTTATTGCTTATATCAAAAGGCAGGATTATGATGCATGCATGTGACAAGCCTGAGAAGTGGCAAGCTTTTTCTCACTTTGTTGTAGGAACCATTAAAAAGTATATAAATAGAAATTAAAAAGATAAATATTTCCCAATCAGTCCTCAGAGCTGCTGTCGTCCTCTGGTTGGTGCCCTTTGAAGCAGGCCGACTCGTAGTGCTTGTTCAGGTATGACTTGAGTGCAAAGCTTTTGTGGCAGCGTTTGCAGGAATAGTGCTTGAAGGCCGAGTGTGTCTGCATGTGGGCCCGCAGGTTGGAGCGGTCGGCGAAGGCTTTGCCACAGTGGGCACAGGCAAACGGTTTCTCACCGGTGTGGGACCTCATGTGGCCCTGCAGGAGCCAGGGTCGACTGAAGGCTTTGCCGCACACCGTGCACTCGTGCTTCAGGTCATGGGTCAGCATGTGCATGGCCAGTGCTGGCATGGACACGTATACCTTGTGGCAGGTGGGACACTTCCTTGCCTGTTGACTGTCCAGACTGCGGTGCGTCTGTTTGTGTCTGCTCAGATTGGAAGACGTGGCGTAAGACTTGCCACACTCGCCGCACATGTGGCGCCCTTTGGATTTCCCTTTGGTGGGGCTGCAGTCTGCTGAGCCAAGACCCTCACTGCTGTCCGATTGGCTGCCTCCCTTGCGTGGACACCTCTGGTTAGGCCTACGGCGGGAGCGGCCATCAGAGATGAGGAAGGCATTGATGCCACACACCTCCAACTCAGGGCTGCTACTGTCTGACTCGACTGTGCCACAAGAAATGGGACTGTCCGGGTGCTCCATGTCGTGGTCGGAGAACTCTTCCCCGCTGCTGCCACCTGGGGAGTACAGGGGCATTGAGGAGAGCCCGTCCTGCACATGACTTGGCTCCTTTGTGCTCTGCAACACTGAGGGGATGATGTAATCGTGGATGTAGCCTGGGAAAGGAAAAAGACAATTAATGATAGGATAAAAAAATATTTTTTTATTGAAACATCTTCATAATCTCAATAACCTCTGATGAAAAGTCCCCTGTTATCCAAACCTCTAATCAATAGGAAACTTATACAGGAAGCTATTTGTAAGTGCAAGGTTCAGCAAGCTTTGGGAATGAAATATTAATGAGTGGTGCACAGTTCTGCCCCAATCAATAGCCTACCTTTACTGGCTCTAACAAGTGCTATCATTGGGAGGGGGGGATGAAAGGCACATTGTGGCTGAATATGAGTTATACATAATGTGCTGACATTGACAAAACAGTCAGTAGAGCAATAGTTTGGCTCCTGATCGATCCACCTGTCGCTGCCTCGCAGCAGCAGCATATTTAAATCTGTGAGAGGAGGGGGAGTGATCAAGACAGAGCGTCTCAGCAGTGAAATCCCCTCAATCACTAAATCATTTTAATCAGATCATTCCCCATCTGTGGTGTTTTTGAGAGTGTTCATGAGTATGGTAAGGGGGAGATTGAGTGACAGGTGGGGGCTGCGATTTGGCAAAGAGGGAAGGGAGGGCTTTGAGGCAGTGGGGTCTGATCTTGACAGCAGTCAATGGTATATTGAGCCCCCCCCCCCCACACACACACACACACACACAGGAACACAAAGGGAAGCAGACAGCTGGCATCCTAAATCTGGGGGACAAATGATTCAACTTGAACACAAGATCTGTGAGGCTGGTGAAGGGGGGAGTGGGAGGGGGGCTGAATCCACGCAAAGCACACATTTCTTTGGATGTTTCTCAAAGGCAAACACGCACACACCATATTGTTTGTATCGCAGGGTTGTTCTCACATCCAGTCTCTGTAGAAATCCCTTGGATGAAAATCTACTGTCTGCCAATATACTGCTCATGTTGCACTTTATTGAATTACCTGCAGCACTCTCTATTTTCCAGTCAATACCCATCTTCTAAAAACCCTGTTCCATCACCTCTCCCTGCTCCACATATGGATTGTGTTGCTGCAATCCTACTCCCTGTGGCTATCTAACATCCTGCAGGATCAGATGGAGAGAGATGGAGAGATGAACTGGGGGTGGGGGGGGGTGGATGATGAGAGGAGAGACTCAAGGGCAACTGCACCATCTAAGGACAACACAGTCCCATGTGGCTATCTGCTTTCTCCCGTGTATTTTTTTTCCTTCTTTCTAGTTGGCCCCGACAAAGGCTTGCATCATATTTTCTGCCTAATGCATGTGTATGCGTATATCTCATCATTCATGTACACAATAGTATTAAAGCCAAAGGCTGCTGTGTGATCTGGTTTGAGTATTAAGCAGATTGAGCCAGCATGACCTGAATACTATTTAGCATTTGCAGAGTTGGAAAACAAAAGTCCTGAGGCATACGGACGGGGGGGGGGGCGAGCAATGCCTGCGGGTTGTTTTGGGATTTTCAATAGCGATTAGGTAGCAAAGACAACAACATAAACACTGTTGCATGAATCTCTGTCTGCTGTTTGAGATTTCTTTTCTCCATTTTTGTGCGACAGACCATATGGATCATCTCCAAATAAAGAAATCAATAGCTACTGCAGCAAAAAGTAGCACACAAAAAGTTGAAAACACAACTCAGAAAGAAACTTACCATTTTCACTTAAACGCACTGCCAAGTTGGTCGCCGACTCTGTGATGGCATGTGTCACAGTGTAAGAGTCGTCCCAGTGCTGCTGCTGCTGCTGATGGTAGTAGTTAGAAGATGAGAAATCGTGAACCTTCGGCTGCTTCACCAAAAAGGAGCGTGGCATCTTCTTTCCGTGATTAAAAAAAACTGATGCTAGAGCCTCATAGAAAAATGTGAACAGGCTGGTGATTAAAAAAAAGAAAAGAGCAAGTACTGAGCTCCCAGGCGGCCTTCTTGAACAGGCCAAACAACGATGGATTGAAGAAAAAAAAGGGTTAAAGCCAGAGGGAAAGAGAAAGAGAATGTAGTGAAAGCAGCAGAGAGAGAAAGCAGAGGACAGGGAGGATGGAGAGGCAGAAAGAAACAGAAGCAGAGAGAGAGAGAGAGAGAGACTAGCTGAGCTCAGCACTACTGCAGCTTTTTATATGTGGGGCACAAGCCCCAAAGATCAGGTGGTGCTTTGGAAGAGGGAGCTGCTTAGCATTAATCCATCAAACATCCCCAGGGACACACATCAAATTACCACGAGCCGTCTGTGCTTCTCCCCGCTCGCACACACACACACGCACATACACGCAGAGCAGTCAACTAACCCACCTCCTCCCACATTCTCCTCCTCCTCTTTTCACCCCTCCATCTCCCCTCTCCCAGGGAAGGAGAGCAGACAATAGTGGTGCAGAAGCACGTGGGTGACACTACACACAACATCTTGTCCTCCATTGTCTTTCAATGAAGTAGCTAACACAATTTATGCTGCCCCAAACACACACCCCCTTATTCCCTACTAACAACACCACCACCTCTGATATTTCTTCATCATCATCATCCAAATACAAACGTTAACCTGCAGAAACAATGTCTTAGTACATATATCAAATTATGGATTGGATTGTGTGGATTTTCATCAAATTAGGTCAGAGTCACCATAATCTACGTACAAGTACCTTCATTTGGGTCCCTTAACGTGTTGCTTATTTTATGGAATCCCAATACTTTTAATAATAACTGTCTGTAGTATCAGAAAATGCCAAGTACTAAATATGGGAAACAAATAAATGGAACATCATTTCTTAATCTTGTTTACTTATTCTTTTGAATCCTTTCACCTAACCAGCTCCTTTATTTCAGAAAAGTCAGCTGATTACTATTCATAATATTAACACTTGTTTTTTACATTGATGAATTAACAGCATCCTTGCAAGTTGGTATAATCATATACACTCACCTAAAGGATTATTAGGAACACCTGTTCAATCAACCAATCACATGGCAGTTGCTTCAATGCATTTAAGGGTGTGGTCCTGGTAAAGACAATCTCCTGAACTCCAAACTGAATGTCAGAATGGGAAAGAAAGGTGATTTAAGCAATTTTGAGCGTGGCATGGTTGTTGGTGCCAGACGGGCCGGTCTGAGTATTTCACAATCTGCTCAGTTACTGGGATTTTCACGCACAACCATTTCTAGGGTTTACAAAGAATGGTATGAAAAGGGAAAAACATCCAGTATGCGGCAGTCCTGTGGGTGAAAATGTCTTGTTAATGCTAGAGGTCAGAGGAGAATGGGCCAACCGATTCAAGCTGATAGAAGAGCAACTTTGACTGAAATAACCACTCGTTACAACCGAGGTATGCAGCAAAGCATTTGTGAAGCCACAAGACGCACAACCTTGAGGCGGATGGGCTACAACAGCAGAAGACCCCACCGGGTACCACTCATCTCCACTACAAATAGGAAAAAGAGGCTACAATTTGCAAGAGCTCACCAAAATTGGACAGTTGAAGACTGGAAAAATGTTGCCTGGTCTGATGAGTCTCGATTTCTGTTGAGACATTCAGATGGTAGAGTCAGAATTTGGCATAAACAGAATGAGAACATGGATCCATCAGGCCTTGTTACCACTGTGCAGGGTGGTGGTGGTGGTGCAATGGTGTGGTGGATGTTTTCTTGGCACACTTTAGGCCCCTTAGTGCCAATTGGGCATGGTTTAAATGCCACGGCCTACCTGAGCATTGTTTCTGACCATGTCCATTATGGCCACTATGTACCCATCCTCTGATGGCTACTTCCAGCAGGATAATGCACCATGTCACAACATCATGTAAAAAGCTCATTTCAAATGGTTTCTTGAACATGACAATGAGTTCACTGTACTAAAATGGCCCCCACAGTCACCAGATCTCAACCCAATAGAGCATCTTTGGGATGTGGTGGAACGGGAGCTTTGTGCCCTGGATGTGCATCCCCCAAATCTCCATCAACTGCAAGATGCTTCCTATCAATAGGGCCAACATTTCTAAAGAATGCTTTCAGCACCTTGTGAATCAATGCCAAGTAGAATAAGGCAGTTCGAAGGCAAAAGGGGGTCAAACAGTATTAGTATGGTGTTAAAATCTTATAGGTGAGTGTTAAATATTATATAAATATATATTAATATATCATTATTTTCTATATATATATATATATATATATATATACAGTATATATGTATATACATATGTAGATATAAAAATATTTATACATTTAAAAAAAATGTGTTTCAAGCTTTAGCTTCAGCAAAGAGGTTATTCAACCTTTTAAAAAAATTAACACACAAAAAAACCGTTTACGACACATGACACAGGTTTTGTGTTACAGATATGTAAGGCATACCCAAAGCCTTCAAATGAAGATACTTTAGAGGGATATGTAATTCAAATAAAACTTGTGTTCAGTTAGTTCTATATTTCTGTGACATCAGCCTGCAAGTTTAACATGTCTATTTGTCACTCCCACTGTCCCTGTCCCTGGCAGTTTTGTCTCTTGGAAGACCCCTCAGCCCTCCGTATAACAATCTAACCCTCATCTGGATAAAAAAAGCCCCCACAGCAACTTCCAGTCCGGTCTGTCTGTGACAGACTGACCCCTGGGTGCCTGCCGGGTCACTAGGTCATATTCTGGTTGGCCAGAGAGACGGCAGCAGCCTAAACGCAACCTGGACAGCTCACTCATAGATGGCTCTGCAAGGTACACCAATAATGATGTTATGTTTTTAAATCATCGTCTTAATGTTTGAAACATATGTAATAATATTATTTCTTTTTCTTACTGGCAACAAAAGGTATTTTGTGTGTCACACTGTTGCACTGACTGGCATGTTCCTTCATCACCATGAACTAGGGCTGCACGATTATGGCCAAAATGATAATTACGATTATTTTGATCAATATTGAGATCACGATTAATTATCACAATAATTTGTTGATTTTAACCAAAACAAATTTTATAGTCATATAGGCTATTTATAACTGCTTTCACAGCTACATTATGCTACATTTTTCTGTCTTAAGTTGTATATTCTGTACATACAGCTGCAACACATGTAAATGAAAATTAGCTATCTGAAATAAATAGACTATGATTTTTAATTTTTTTTTAAATGTATCTCTGAGAAAGCTTCTTCACTTGTTTTCAACAATAACTGATTAAAAAGAGTTAGGGAAAGAGGGAGTGCGATGGACGTATGTGCTACTCACAGAGTGACGGCTGACTCATTATGAATGGGTCCAGCACGGGTTGAATGGGGGTCAGCAGAGTGACACGCGTCGTGTGTATAAAATGTCTGTATCGTCACTGCGCTGCATTTTTATGAACTATGAGATTCTGGCCATGGGTCACATCTCTTGCCCAGGTCCAGCAGGATCCGTCTCACACGCTATTACTCTACGAACTGAAGTTAGTTGCATTCACTAACTTCTTCTGTGTTTTTTGCTGCGATAGCAGAGTTACCAGCAGAAACACTGGTATAAATACAGGTTGGCCTCTCATGCTTAACTATATACTGCTGTGTTGATAACAATTAAAACTGTGGACAAATGTAGAAGGGTGGACCGGCGGTCGCTGTGTCTCTCCATGTTACTGGGGAGTTGTGTGTGAGTTAATGGGGGCTGGGCGGCGCGGATAGTAAGAGGATAGTAGAGAAATCCAACACAGGCAAGGCTTTACACAAGAAATGGGTCATGGAAAGCAAAATGAAACCATATCCATATAAACAACATTGCATCGTTTGTGGAGAGGCAGCGGATGCAAGGACAATAGCACCGGTGAAAACCTAGAGGAAAAATGATACTAGCACCCTAGAGCCCTGTGAGCTAACAGACACTAACTAGCACTGGTCACCGCTGTTGTCTGAAAAACAACACAGACGGGACAAAATGTTGCGTTTACTAGTAAACTGGTAAACCTTGAGACCGACGGATGACCGACTGCTATCTGTTGAATTTTCCTCACGTTACTCTGTCCTCTGTGACTGTCTACATCTAGAAACTAAGCTGCGCGGTGCAGGGAACAACTCTGATTGGCTCATGATCAGACAGTGGTTTACGGAGCGGTAGATTGGCTTTGCAAAAGAAAAACGTAGCGTTCTATGAGATGACTCATTTAAAAAAATCGCTCAATCACGCAAATTAGAACATGGGAAGCCAAAATCGTAATTAAAATTGTATTAATTGTGCAGGCCTACCAAGAACACACACTAGTTTATTTTGACTCAATCCCACCCACCGTCCCACTGCCACAAATGCTCCCTAGGGTACCAAGTGTGTATTATGATAACTTTATATTAATTGCTGATCACAGAATGCAGTTACATTCTCATTTTATTCCCTGTAAAAAAGAGATTTTGGTAATGGATGTGTTTTTTTGTGTGATGTCATTATTTTATTTTTGTGCACCTTTGTTTTGTTTTTTTATACAAATGAGTTTGTCTAACCTGGAGTTCTTTTAAAAACCATGCAACAGACATTGTAGAGTTGCCAGAAAGTTATGAGACATGAATGTTGTTGGTATTGGTCTTTGCTTGAGATTTGTAATAATGTGACAATATAACATAAAATAACTACAGCCTCGCCCTTTATCATTTTTCATCAATTTGTGCACCATGAGGTCTTAGAAATTGTATTTTCATTTTTTTTCAATGAAAAAATCTGTGGGGGAAAATGTCTCTTTCAAGTGTTTCTACACACGTGTTTCAAGCCTACATAATGTACAAAGCTGAATTTGTGCAATGATGTCATCGAAATTGAGCGGAGCAGAGAGATTTCCCAAAGGAACAGTGTAATATCAAACAAATCAAAAACTGGACATGGACACGGAACACACACAACTGACTCCATCATTTTATATATTTATTTTAAGAATGATGCCCTTGAAGTTGCAACGAGGAGATGCACAGCCAGGAATGGAGGATTTCTGCTAGAGTAGTCATTGCTGTCCTTGTGTATGTGATACTGGCTGCTGAGTTTGGTTAAATACATGCATATAAATACATGTATGTTGTAGAGAATTCTGACTATCAGAGCCTGTTGAGCTGTGATAAGTGAGATAATTTGTGTTAATCACATCCAGCCATTAGAAGGCCATCTGAAAAACAAACGCAGGTTCTTTTCACTGAGGCATCTTTTCAGCACCTCCACAAAAATCTCCCACTCTGCCATCTGACAATAAGGCAGCTGCACGCCAATGAATGAGAGTGATTGTCTCTTTTCTTTTAATCAGCACTTAGTGAGTGAGAAAAGGAGAATTTCCCCACTTCACTCTGCATGTTTTTTCAAGGGTTGATTGTGGTTAACTGCTGAGAGTGATTTATGGTCCAACATATTCCATACTCTTTTATTTTACCAAGCAGCTTTGTGGAGATGGTGTTAGAAATGCTCCACTGAGATTTGTCTCGCACACTTATCTGCAGAACCAAATAACAAAACACCTCAAGTCAATTTTGAAGTGACTGGTTAAAGTCTCGCACAATCGGCTACGTCCGCACCATGTCACCTTGAGTGGGGAGGTGGGATGAGAGGTCAGTGGGAAAGATGAGGAAAATACTGCCAGCCGTCGGGTGAGGGGACTGACTGGGATAGAGTGGGGAGGCTGGGGAGGCCAACAGGGATGCCAAAAAAGGGGGGAGGAGGCGTTGTACAACTGCATTTTAATCTAGTCAGACGTCAATCCTGATAAAAGGAATCCGTCCATCTCTCTCGTTTCCATTCTGGGGTCATCAATCACACAAGTCACTGGCCTCTTCTCCAGTGGATGTCAGAGTCTCGGGGGAGTAGCCGGGCCAGCAGCAGATGCTGTCCAAAATGGAAAAACCACAGTGATGAAGGCAAAATATGGTTAATGGAGAGGATGGTGACATGCCTGATGGCAGATGAAGCTATGAGATAGACAGTGAAACAACAGGTGCATTACTAATTACTACACATTTTTGAAATTATAAAAAACTAATGATAGCTTAACATTTTAGGATATGCTCTGTTTGCTTATGAGAGTGAGATGAGCAGATTAAAACCACTCTGATGTCTGTACGTTAAAGATACAATCTCAAAAATGTCTTTTTCATTCTCTGTGGCGGCACCTAAGGTGATAAACCCTAATTGTGTTTTGGATCAGACCTTCACTTGTTTTTAATAATTAATTGTCGGTATTCATCACTCACACATTTCATATATATATGTGTGTAAATATATACATATAAATATATATATATATGTATATGTGTATACATATATGTGTATGTGTTTATATACACGTATATATATATATATATATATATATATATACACATATATACAGTTTATATACACACACACACACATATATACACACACACACATATACTGTATATATATATGTATACATACATACATATACACATACATACACATATGTACACATACATAAATATATGTACACATATATATATATATATATTACAGTGTAGGGAATTGAGGACCAATATGCAGAGATGACAAGCAGACAGGAGAATGTTTAGTCAACGATTTATTTTCACAAAGAGTCAAAAGAAACACAAAGAATCCAAAATGCCAAAGCAAAATTGAAATCTTTTTTAAAAATCCCAAAAGGTGCAAGGGAAACCAAAAAACAGGAACACAGAAACTGGTAAGACTCACAAGGGAAATACGGGAATAGGGGAATCACAGGGAGGAGGCAAATGTAGAACTCATCATCTGGAAAACAAAACGATTGATAAGAGACAAACGAAACACAGAGGTTAAATACAAGAAAAACAAGCAACAGGTGATACATCAGGTGAATTACATTAGGGCGGTGACGACAGTCACAGAGGCGGGAGAGCAGAAGGCAGGTAGTAAAACTAGACAGGACGAGACAGAGACTCAGACTATCAAAATAAAACTGGAAACAGAATATACAGACACTCAAAGGAAAACACCAGAAAGGAACAACAACACAAGACCAGGGGCCTGTTGCACGAAAGTAGACTGAAGATATCCAGGATAAGTGAAAAAGCGCAGCTTGACTTAGTGTGATCTGCTCATCGCGGCTTAACCGGTTGCACGTTTGCCGGTTAGGGTTAGTGACTTCAATACACGCTGTGAGCACATGTAACAATATTCATGTTTTTTATTCTTCTGACAAGTGACCGCACCAAAATAAAAAGATTAAGAAGCATTGTGGTGTTCCCAGTGTGATGAATGTAAACTACACTTTATACGTACAAAGGCCATGTTATTAGTCCGGTGATGTGAGACTTATTGAGAAGGTTATGGAACCAAAATAAGCTATAATTAAAAAAAACATTAGGCCCACTTATTAAGGAGTAACACAAACTACCCTTTATTAGAGAAGGATATGCAACAAGAAAATGAATCCTGACTGCATTGGTCTCTGACCAGTCTGCCATTATTATCATCTGGGAACATCGCTACATTAATATCGTCACACTTAATCTCCGGAGCGTCCTGTATAAACCTGAAGCTGAGACCACGGACGCTGTGCTGCTCATCTCTACTTTTACAGAGAGAGTGGACACTGACGCGACGCACAGGTCTGCCGGCGGGCGGCGGCCAGCGGCCACCAGGCAGCGGCCGCACGCCAGGCAGCCTCGACACACTACCGTCCCACCGGGAAAAGTCCCACTCCGCATCTGGGTGCCAGTGCAACCATTTCTAACATCTAAACAGCTGTAGTAGGGTTTAAATCAAACTCGCGACAAACATAGTGACAATAGCTAATGGATGTTAATAAAAATAAAGCAGAACCACTGCAGAGACAACGGAATAACTGTTAAACACGTTTATTTCGATCGAGCCGCAGCTATTGAACACGAGACTCAGGAGTTAATCTTAGCCCGGCTGTTAGCCTGCTCTGGACCAGGCTAGCCGCAAAGAATAAATCTCCATGGTACTTGGCTGGCTTAATTCATCTGGTTTCGTGCAACCGAGTCCAAGCTAAATTCATCCAGGATAACTTGAATATCCCGGCTTAATCCCTTATCCTAGTTTTGTGCAACAGGCCCCAGGGAGGACACACAAAAAACAGAAAACAGAACAACAAAGCAGGATAAAAACATGTGATTTTTCCTGCCAATGGGCCACCCAGGTCTACTATTATGTTACCTCATTCTGCAATAGATAGGGACTAAACGGACATTTATATAAATGCAAATCTTTCAGATTATTACTTTAAGGAGCTGCAGTGAAGGTGTAGTTAGCCTAGCTTAGCATACGGATTGGAAGCAGGGGGAATAAGATTATTCTATCCAAAGTAAAAAGAAAAATGCTTCAATAATGAAGATGTATCTCATTTAAATGACCCATATAGAGTTTGCGGTTTTAGGGGGGCAGGAACTATTTCTTGGCAGACAACAGCCAGGCGCAAGTAACCTACAGCTTCCATGGATGGAGAGGGGGGTTAGAAAGACATGCTGTTTCTACCTGCTTCCAGTCTTTATGCTAAGCTAGGCTAACCCCATTCTGGCTCCAACTCTGTATGTATTAGAATGATATCGATCATTGTATATCACTCTGGGGAAAACCGCATTAAGGCACATTTACAAAAACGTTCTATATTAAGAATCCCTCTTTAGGTCATTTTATACTGTTTGGTGCTAAATGTATTTCAGGAGTTATTTTATGATAAAAAAACAAACAATTGTTCCAGCTTGCTTATTTGTAAATACACTTTTTTTTGTTTATACTTTTTTCTTCCCTGTATCTGTCTTTTATTGTCTGTAAAGCGACCTTGAGTGCTCAGAAAGGCGCTGTTAAATAAAATGTATTATTATTATTATTATTATTATTATTATTATTATTATTATTATTATAATGTCAAGTGTGACAACCTAATCTGCTTTGTATAATTCTGGTATAGTCAGTGACTTCATACATCTAATGTCTTTAACTACTGGACAAAATGGCTGAACTTACATTTTAAACATGAACAGTAGCTATTCAACTCCAATGTTGGACCTGAAAATAGTTACCTGTAATAATACCAAAAACAGTTTGGGAACAATGACTGCTTTCATTTCAACAAAACCAACATCAAAGGGATTACATTTATGGAAAAAAAATGACAGCAGGTTCTAAGCTCATTGAACTGTAAGAAAAACACATCATCAAACAACTAGTCTCGCATTGCCAGACCTTAACAGGTCTGCAGGGAGGGTCTGGCTAGTCCTACATCCTCTGGTTCATTGACATTTCTTTAAACCAATCACAATCATCTTGGGCGGCGCTAGGCACCAGACGGCGCCACGGTACCTCTGCAAAAAAGCCTCGGGAAGGAATTTGTTTTGGTGCAACGTGTATGTTCAAAGGTTGTTTTAGTCGTGCGTGACAAAACTCAGATTGGACAGATAGTCTAGCTAGCTGTCTGGATTTACCCTGCAGAGATCTGAGGACCAGGTAACCATAGTCCTTAAGAATCCACCGGAGTTTAGAACGCCAACACAAAGAAACAGGAAAGTAACGGACATCTGGCCGAAAAGAACAACATCCGGCAGAATTTCCGGCAGCACCGGAACAATCCCAGAAGTGGAACGCCATACTGTATATGTATATATATATATATATATATATATATATATATATATATATATACATATCACCACTATATATACATATGATATATATATATTTAATTTCAACAGCTGTATTGAATTTTTTGTATTTATGCATTTTATGCTCTGGCACCAAAGTAAATTAATCTTTGGCAGTTTCATAGATCTATGTTTCCTGCTGGTTTAAAATAACGGTAAACATCCATTCCTTATTCACTCTCAGCAGAGCCCCGCCGTGACTCCATGCACACGGCAACTGTCTGTGGTTAGTTCAAGTCTGTAATAACAGAACCGTCTCTAAGCGACTGTTCTGTTGTACAGTATTTCTGTACTCTGCTGCAGCCTGTAAACAATGATTACCAGCACACCTTATTAAATAAGGGAGTATAATCCTTACAGTCCAAGTCCGCCCTGCTGTCCTTGGCATATGTATTGACAGAGCCTGCCTTTTTTTTCCCTGGACACTCACCTTGGACTTCACCCAATGATGCTGCATATTTCTGGCCTGGGGCCGACATGGCTCCTCCATTTCTGTTCAATACACAATCAACTGATGGTGTCAGTGGGGGTGACATTGTCTCTACAAGTGTCATTTGCCGGCCTTGAGAGCACTTACACTAAATGGCTCTTTGCCAAATAGCCCTTCAGCGCTGGCCAGTTTAATTGCGCTGTCAAAAGGAGAATTACCTGCCGTGGGGCCCCAAATGGGAGCGCTTGCCTGATAAAGGACACCAGGAATCATTTAGGCTAATATCTCCAAATAAAAGGAGCTCATTTCACTATAAGTGACAAATAGAGGCTGAATTGCCACATCTGCATGTACAAGGGACCAAGTTAGCGCGGTTGTTTTGTCTTAATTGAGAGGCACCTGGAAAGCAAGTGCGTGCGTGTGTTTGTGTTAAGGTTGGGGGGTAGAAAAAGAACTTTCAGTGGGTCCCAGCTGTAATGCTATAGCAACAGACTGCCTGCTCCTTGTTGGACAAGGTGGGAAGGGAGACACCCTTTGTCTCCTGGCCATCTGCTGGGGTTTCATAATGTGTGTGTGTGTGTGTGTGTGTGTGTGTGTGTGTGTGTGTGTGTGTGTGTGTGTGTGTGTGTGTGTGTGTGTGTGTGTGTGTGTGTGTGTGTGTGTGTGTGTGTGTGTGTGTGTGGAGGCGAGGAGAGGGGAGGTGGAGGGTTGTAGCGCTGAGTAAGGGTAGGGGGCGGGTATACATTCCGTCACCTTACAACCATCCACACTGCAGAGCCACGCTGGGCCAGGCCACCGGAGGCTGCAGGCGCTCTGTCACACTGGGAGAGAAATGTACAGCCCCAGTGACCCCACTCAGAAGACTTGCCATTTCCCACACACTCACTCTGGTTTATTGCTCATTTTGCTAAAAGGTGGAAGGCTATGGAAGGTTATTAATGACAACCCTAACAAGCAAATTTAAAATGAACAGATGTACAGATTTTTAAGAACAAAACAATTTCCTGCCAAATGTGCTTTCAGTATTTCTCCAGCAGATTCTCAGAACTTGCGAATGTGATCTAGCAGGCTAAAAATGTGATTTATATATTTTTAAACTGTCTTGTTGGAGAAAATACAATTACTGGTTGGATTCAGTTTACTGACAGCCTAGAAACTGTTCTCTAACCACACCAAAGCTGTAAGGAGGAGGTCAGGGTGGATTGCCATGCACCTGTTTCATCTCTAAATACAAATTAATTTAGTATTTCCACTAGTTGTGTGTGTCATTTAGCAATCGGAAAAAACTGTAACAGTAAGCTACACTTGCTACATAGTAGTTATTACACATAAAGATCTTAACAGTCATGACTGCTTAATTTCATATGAAGAAAAAAGAAATACAAGCCATATTATGTATATACTGTATTACACTGTGGAACATTAATAAAAGCATAAAGATGTTGAGTAAAATCTGTCTCATTTAGCTAATTGGCACACTCTGTGTGTGTGTGTGTGTGTGTGTGTGTGTGTGTGTGTGTGTGTGTGTATATTATCTGTGTGGGGGGGGAGAAAGTGGCATTGACCCCGCGAGCAGATGGGTTGCTCTCCTTAGTCCTGAACACACTCCGGATCGTGCAGGAGAATGGATGTGGGAGTGTGTGTGTCAGCAACCATCTGACACATCCCACTGCAACTGCAACACACACACACACACACACACACACACACACACATCTGAATGCAGATCATCACAGTGGTAGAAAGTATTAAAATACTGTACTCAAATATATTTGGAGGTACTTGTACTTTCCAATTTATGCTACTTTATACTCATTTACTTACTTACTTATCTGGTATTTTTTACTGCACTACATTTATCTTTCAGCTTTGGGATTGGGATTATTAAAACAAAATGTAATAGGATAATAAATTATGATTATTATTACAGATTAAACTACCCAGCATTTTATAAAGTAATTATAACAAGCACCACCTTTACCATCTGCATAACATATGTTATTCTGCATCAAAATATACTTAAAGTATCAAAAGTAAAAGTACTCATACTTTTACTTTTGATACTTACCAGTTTTCAATGCAATTTATTTCAAAGTTTTATGAAGAAGAAATGCTTTAGACTGGTTATAATAAAATCAGCTACAAACTTTTATTATTTGGCAAATATCAATTATCAGTTTCCTTCTTTATTTTGGGAATAATCAATAAATCCAATGATTTTAATCAGGGTTCGTACACCTGTTCCAAGGTCTAATTCAAGCACTTTTCAAGCACTTTCAAGGTCCATTTTAAAAGCTTTTTCCAGCACCTCACACTACTGTAAATTACATATCAATACATAGTCAAAATTCTTATTTAGCATTTTTGTCACATTAATAGACATAATGCTATAACTAGCCAAAATGGTGTTTCGTAATAACAGAAGGATCAGATATTTACGCAAAACAAGTTTAAGTTTTATTTTCAAAACATATCACTGTGTAAGTAGACTTTGCTTGCTATCTAACCTTTGATCAGAAACATTTGACAGGCCTTGGTTTTGGGACACATTCTTTTTTATATCTAAGGTTTGATCAAAATCGAAGAAAACTTGGCCTTTAAAAATAAAACATCTGTCCGCCTCTATGGGAATTTAATGTAGGGGGGTGTATCATTGTGCTCCCTGTATTATAAGGAAGAACATTTATTTATTTACTAGTTATTATTCATTCACAAAGAAAAGTGGTTTCCTTCCTAATCTTTTTTAATTAAGGCATTAAGATCAATTTCCAAAAAGATATTTTTTCATTCCTCTTTTTAATCAACTTTAGCATGGGTGTGTAAAATTATTCATGTATCTAATAGAACAGTGTAAATGTTATATAAGGCCTTCCGCAACGTTACAGTGGGCTACTAGCTACGTAGCTAGCTATTAATGTTCATTCAGCGTTTTATTGATAAACTGTGTGTAAAAAGAGCGGTGCCGTTAAATCATCGGTTTTAGGTACGTACGGTACCCTCTAGATCAGACCTGGGCATCTCACGGCCCGCGGGCCACATCCGGCCCTTGGTGCGTCCCAGTCCGGCCCGCGTGATGCCAATCATAAATTACAAAATACATTTAAAATATATCTATGTCGAGTGTGCAATACAACGGTGCTGCTTTTGTTTTGAAAAGCGTTATTTGTGTTACTTCCGTGTGGACGTATGCACGTGCGTGATTGTGAGTGAAGGTGAACAGCGGCAATCACAAATTACAAAATAAATGTTAAAAAAACATCTATGTCGTGCGTGCAATACAACGGTGCTGCTTTTATTTTGAAAAGTGTTATTTATGGACGTATGTCCGTGCGTAACCTGTGAGTGAAGGTGCACAGCGACGAGTGATGCCCTGTTACCCACGAGATGCCCGGTTACCCCCGAGATGTCCGCTCACGCTAAAAAATGAAAAGTTGATGACGAATGCCGTGTTTTCAACAAGACATGGACTGCCAAGTATTTCTTTACAGAAATTAAAGGTAAAGCCGTGTGCTTAATTTGTGGTGCACAGGTTGCTGTGTTTAAAGATTATAATTTGAATCGCCGCTACACGACGAAGCACGAGGATAAATACCGGAATCTGTCTGATGACGCTCCAGGGAGGCTGATGGTTGATGGTGAAACTGCAAACCCAACTAGGACTTTTTACCAAACTTCACACCTCCAGATATGCAGTTTCAATCAGCAATTCAATGATTGTTTGTTTTTTCTTATTTTAATTTCATTTTAATTTCACATAGCCTAATAAATATTTAAGGATTAAGAGTTTAAATAAAACCATCAAAAGCAATCTGCTTTTGTAAAAGTTAAGTTAGGTTAAATGAAATTATTACCAATTATCTTACGGTATATCAAAAATAATACTGAGCAAAATTTAATTGAAATATTGTCGATGTGGCCCTCCAGCAGTGGCCCTCGGTAAAAATTAATTGCCCACCCCTTATCTAGATGGTTTTAAGGTAACGGTAGGTAGCTAACATTAGCAGATAAAATCTAGAGGAAACACTGCAATACTAACATTACATTATCACACCAAGCAGGGCCAGATTAAAAATATCATGTCCCCTGGGCAACAAGCGTCAAGAACCCCCCCATCCCCAAAGCATTAAAGCCACTATCATCAAGAGCATATAGACTATACTTCCATAATAACAAATCAGGCTTCTGCATGGCCCAGTGGAGATGGATGTATTTACAATAGCCTTCAAGAGACAGAACTGATGCATAAGTGTTTAACAAAACTTTTTACAATTCGTCTTTCCCAGAACTTGGTAGCTACCAGTGATGGGAATAACGCCGTTATTCCCATCACTGGGAATAACGCCGTTACTTTTTTCAGTAACGAGTAATCTACTTGACTACTCTTCCCATGTTAATAACGCTGTTACCGTTACTGTCGACAAATGCGGCGCGTATGATTCAAGCTGGGTTTTTTCAGACCAACTTGATCTCTGAGCAAAGACTTTTATTCTTCCTTGGTCGGTGGGCCGTGCACGAGACAAGCGCATAAATGACTAAAACATCATGGTAAGCCAATCAGAGGTAGAGTTTGGCGGATGTTCATAAACACGCATAGTCAGACACATAACAAACAACACGAGCGAGTCAGTCAACGAGAGACAGGTATGGCGTCATGAAACCAAGGAGGGGGGGTAACTTTTCCTGCTAAAGATTTTCCACCGTGTTCAGAAAACATGTGACTATGACTCAGGAGTGGCTACTCGCTCCGAAGCTAATCGCTGTCACTTTCTCACTTCTCCCTTGCTCTGTCACCCACACACACACACACACACACACACACACACACACATGCCGGCTTGTTGCACACACCAGCGCAAAAGAATAAACTTCAGGCCACTTACATCATTTGCACTACAAAGAGTGTATATATTTATTTTTGCTATGGTGCTTAACAAGCATTATTTAATTTTGCCCAGTTGTGGCCTGTTGAGGGGCAATAAATACTAAAAGTTTCAAAATATCCATGTGTTAACATATCAATGCACTAGACATATTATCTACATACATGGCATCGGATTGGAGGCTAGTCTCACTTTGTGCCACAGCAACATTAAAAGAGTTCAGATGTGTGTACATTGTTTCTGTTGTGTGTGTTCTGTATGTGCATTTCATTATAATATTCCAATTTATCATAAATAATTGAACATGCACACATGTATTTTAAGTTCCATTTAAGAGGGGTGGAGGTGGAGTCACATTTGAGCATTTAAAAATTTGAAAAAGTTGAAAGTCCATTACTGTTCGTAAGCCACGCCCACTTTCATAACTGGTGACCCATTTAAGGTATAGTCTTGTATGAGGTATCAATGAACTCAGCAGAGACTTCTTTTTTCATTGGTGATGGTTTGACCCACCCCCTATGATTCGGCCACGCCCCCTTTCACAGATAATGAACTGCATGATGTAGAGTCTTGTTTGAGGTATCATTGAACTCAGCAGGGAGTTCCATCTTGGTTGGTGACAATTTCCAATATCTGAGAGCCGCACAAATGCAGGGTCCCAAGTAGCAGCGTCCGCCAGCAACCCAGACGCGCATATTAGCGAGGGCTCATCCAACGCTGCTTCCGGCTTTAATTTTAAGTTAGATTCACATTTTCTGGTTGTTTTTCCATTTACTTCCTGTTGTTTATTGTCCCGATTTTGTGATTACCTGTCCCCACCCTAATGTGTTGCACCTGTGTCTCATTGTCTCCCCTGTCTTGTTTAAGTTCAGTCTTCCCCCTACCCTAGTGCAAGATCGTCTGCTTCCCTGTGTTCAGCTTTCAAGGATTTTTCCCTGTGTCCTGTTATGTCCTGGAGTTCCCGTTTTTAATTTTGACCATTGCCTGTACGTTCGGATTTCCCTTTGCCTGCCGATTTGGACACTGTTGCTGTAAGTTTATTAAGCTTGATAAAGAAACTTTTGCTTTTTACATACCGAAGTTGTGTATTATGGGTCCATCCTTCTGTGTGCGTGATAGTACGATCCCGCCACAATTATGGACTCAAACGAGGTCCAGAACACGCTGTGATCTCAAGGACAGAAGCTTCACCAGTTTGAGGAAGTGCAGTCCACCATTACGCAGGAGTTTAGAGGTATGACGGAGGGTCAGCTGAAGTTACAGAAAGCTATCTGTGAACAAGTTCCCCTCCTGACTACGCCGTTTCAGTCCCTCCAGTCTTTTGCTACGCCAAATGTCTCTCAAGGCTCCACGGGTCTGTTTTCATTTGTTGAAAAATTGCACTTGTGTCATCTTATGCATCTAATATTTGTGATGGCAGTTTCTATGGTGCGCTCACCAATCAAATGCTGGAGTTAACGGACTGTTCTTTTGTTGTTGGTGTGGACTTCAATGCTGTGTGGGACCCAAATATTGATCGGTCAAATGCAACGATCATGGGAGTTCAAGCGTAAGCCACAAATGCTCTGAAATCATGGGCCAACAGCTTGGGTTTTATAGATTTTTGGCGTGCAGTTAATCCCACCTGTAAGGATTATTCCTTTTTCTCAGGTAGACATAAATCTTTTTCCAGAAGAGATTTTTTTTTTTTTTTTGCATCCCCTCAATTATTTCACTAAATTCATAAAGCGGTGTTACTCCCAATGGCATTGTTTGACCATAAAGGGGTCTTTTGCACCACCACCCTAAACCGTCTCTCTCAACGTGCCGCTAGATGGCGTTTTAATACTTCTTTGCTGAAAAAATGATGCTTCATCACTCAGTTTGTAGCAGAATTCCAGATATTTTCTGACCGTGTAGCTTTTAGATCATTAGTCCAGAAAGTAATAAACCACATTCTGAAACAGAAGTCTGAATTTCTAATTCATGAAGCAAGACAGCACTATTACTTTCAAGGTGTTAGACCTAGCCACCTTCTTGCAATGAGATTAAGGGGTGGCAGTAGTTCAGTCCGTAGGGAGTTAGGTTGGGAACCGGAGGGTCACTTGTTCAAATACCCGTATGGGCCAAAAAAGTATGGAGTGTGGATTGGTGACTGGAGAGATGCCATTTCACCTCTTGGGCACTGCCAAGTCCTGTTGAGCAAGGTACCATACTCCCCCTCCACCCACTCAGGGCGCTGGTTCGACTGGCAGCCCACTCACTCTGACATCTCTCCATTAGAGCATGTGCAGATCCTGAGCATGTGTGTGTGTAGTTCAGGACTGTGTGTGCAGGGCTGCCAACTCTCACGCATTTGACTGGTTTCACGCGCACACGCCCCAGCCCGGTCGGTCAAATTTATGAAAGATGAGTTTATCTATGTTTTTACCTGTTGAGCCACTTGTGATAGACTAGTTGTGCTTTCAGAGACTGTGAGTGGGTTCAAGAGCGCTCCCTGTCTGTGGAATTTTCAAATTGTCGCAAAATGAGAAAATAAATTTCACGAGCCATCCCAGGTGCATTTCCCCGGCTTCAGGTATGAGCTCTGAGCATCACAGACCCGTCGGTGCTTCAGGTATGAGCTTGATTATCACAGACCGTCCGTCGCTTCGTGTCCACCTCTGTAAAGATGGAGGTGAGCAGCGCCGGCTTGTAGTGTAGCAACTTCATTTCATTGTAGTGGACTCGTCTGCTGTGGGCAGTGACGCGTTGCATCCATGCGTAGACCTCGACGTAAAGAGCAGCAGTTACGGACACCTCTAAACTCTGTCAGAGACCAGAGACCAAAAGGGCCTCTGCGTCTGTCAGACGGTCTGAATGAGATCCATCATATCAGCGGAGGAATGACATGCACAGCAGACTATATTACAACTCTCCACATCTCGGACAACAGAGATGGGAGGAGTTATATTTTGAATGTGCACAAAGTTGTAAATATGAGCAGAAATGTGGTGAAACACATCTGAGCTATACTATATATATATATATATATATATATATATATATATATATATATATATATATACGATACTGCAACGTTGGGCCACTATTGTGCATCTCTAACCTCTGCATCTCTAAATGTAACTGTAAATAATTAATTTGATGTTTTTTAAAATGAACAAATAGTCTTTATTTTCACAAAAAGTAAATCAGTAAGTGGGGCCAGAGGATGAGGGCCAAACATTACTGAACATCGGCACAAAGGTTAAAGGACTAGAATTTATGCAACTCAATGGTTCTCATTCTTTAGAATTTCAGTGGTCTTAGTTGATCCCTCAACATTAGTTTAACTTTGGGTCCCTGGTCCCTACACCAGGGAACCCTGGACTGTTCCCCCACAGACCCAAATTCTCAGCTGTTGCTGAATATAATACTGTCTCTTCATGTGGTTCATTATGTTGGCACATTGTCGGGTCAGTTTTATATCAAAGAAGTATATAATGTAATGCTGAATGCCCTAAAACCTGTTGATACTACAACAACACAAAGGCTCTGAAACCTACAGTTTTGCAATATCATGTAAGACTTGATTTCTCAATTTTTCTTTGCAAAAAACTCAAGAAAGTGCCATTTAATGGTTTATTTTTCAAATTTTTTTCTGGGGGGGCATACCCAGACCCCCTAGGGAGAGCCCATCCCCCCACATATAACAAATACCAATTTAAACCCTAAAGGATAAAGACCCAAAGAAATTGCTTTGTACACCGCAAAATATGGGTTGCCCCCCCCCAAATCTCACTCCAAGGTTTTTGGAAAAGTTGGCAGCCCTGTGTGTGGACACAGAGTGTAAATTGTAATTTCCCCATTGGGGATCAATAAACAGATTACAAATTAAAGGTCCAGTGAATATTTTGGAGATATTCCCGCTATTAAAGATGGTAATACAATGTACTATAAGAACTGACCCTGTCGAAATAAATAAAATCTTTCAGGCATTATATTCCAATCTATATGAATCTGAGGATTCATTAAAAATGAGACTAGCAGCAGATAATGTTTGACGCTTTCTCCACATTGTTGATGCATGACCCCAATGTTACTTCTCTCTCTTGATGCAATGAAAGCCTTTGACATACTTAAGTGGTCATTTCTATGGTCAGTCTTGCAGGTGATTTTGGCAAGACTTTCATTGGTATAATTGAAGTTTTGTATTCTATTCCCCCAGCCCGAGTCTTAACCGAACACACCTCCTCCTCTTTATTTCCAGTTTCTAGATCCTCCCGTCAAGGATACCCCTTGAGGCCTGCATTATTTGTCATTTCTCTAGAGCCGCTGGCCCAAGCCATTCACCAATGGATTATGGTGTCACCAATATGCATTCATAGTACACAGCATTATCTACCATTATTTGACAATGTTTTGGTCTTTTTAGAAAGCCCCTCTCAGTCTTTTCCTCACCTTCTATCTTTATGCCAGGCATAGGGAAGCTTATCGGGCTTTAAAATGAACTGGTCAAAGTCTGCACTACTTTATTTAAATGATTCTGCCCACAACGCAATCATCTTTGCCGACATCCCCATTGTTAAGCAGTTTAAATATTTAGGAATTGACGTCTTCCCCTGCTTAAACCAGATTATTAAACATAACTATTCTTTTGCTCTGAATAACATTTTGAAAGATATGGAAAAGTGGATTGGTCTCCCCATGTCTATTCAAGCTCGTATGTCAGTGGTTAAAATTAATGTTTTACCCAGGATTCATTTTCTGAGCTCTATGCTACCTCTCTCTCCTCCTGCCGGCTACTGGCGTAAATTACAATCAGTGGTATATGAATTTATCTGGAAAGGCAAGCGGCTGCAACTCAAGATGTCTACTCTACAGAGGAGGAAAGAAGATGGTGGTCTTTCAATTCCCAACGTTAAACATTATTTTTGGTCCTTAAGACCCCTCCTCACTTGGTTTAATTTAGATATGTTTGTTGGTTGGCGTACCTTAGAAGGTGCTATGACGGAGCCTGGGTCACTTCATGATGTTCTTTTTGCCAATGTTTCTCACAAACAGTTCCATTATCGCTCATCTTATCAAAACTTTTTCAGCTGAAGATTAGCTGAAAACATATATTGCCATATTGCTTGTAACTGGAACACTTTTTCCCACATTATGTAAAGATTCACCACTCCTGATTGGTGGGAGGCCAATAACAGCCCCACAATGGGAACAAAGGGGAGTTCATTGTCTAAAAGAAATTTTTGGTGAGGTTGGTTTGTTACCCTTCTCTGATTTACAAAATGCATTCAGTGTACCACATTCCTCTTTTTTCTTTTGCATTCAGTTAGGGTCAGCACTCAAGGCATACGGTGTCCCTGACAGAAGCCTTTGACCATTCATCCTATTTGGAAGTTATTTACTGTGCCGCCGAAAAACTATGGTATCCAGGCTTTATCAGTTGTTAGTGTTATCTGCCTTTCCTAATGAGAGGATCTTGGCACGTGATTGCCCTGTGTTGATCTTGACTGGCATGATGCACGGTCTACAATTCCAGAAGTACCTCGCAATCCAGACTGTCAATAGATTCACTACAATTTCATTCATAGGACATATCTCACCCCCGTGAAAATGCACCACATGAAAATAATTAACAGCCCTTTATGCACTTTCTGCCCAATGAAAGCTCAATGTACATATCTTCACATGTTCTGGGAGTGTTCTCCTGTTGGTCAATTCTGGAACAATGGCTGTTTGAAATATGGTTACAAGAACAAACATTTTTAGTCATTAAGATGTTTGATCTGAAGCAAATGACATCCAGTAATATTAAATGGTAGAGTTCATTAATTAGTATATTATAGTTTATACAAGGTGAAACGTGGTATACATGATTATGATTATTAATAACTTTTCATTCATGAATTACCACTTGCATAGCTTTTATAAATCAACTTGTGATTTCTTTGATCCCAGGGTGTGTCGGATGGGTGAATGGTGATTGTCCTCATACAATTATGCAGATTAAGTTGCACACCATGTTGCCTCCTCTTTCATAGAGAGCTTGTCCATCACAGAAGATCTGATTAAAGTGATTGAGAGCTTGTCCACTAGTTGGGCTGTTAAAAGGGTTTGATGCAGAGCTTTGACAGGAATCACTTTTAGGATGGTTCCAGTCAGCAAATGTCACATTAATCTGACATAACAAATGGTAAGTTTTTGCAAATTTGTCAATAAAAGCCACATAATCACCTTCTATAATTGATAAGGCACCATATATTGTCAGAAGAATGATTTTTTTTTTTTCTCTGTGCATTGAAGAAGTTAGAAGTTAAGTTGTATACAGCATTGCATAGCTGATTTCTCCCTGGAAATCCATAAAGCTTCTTTGTATGGCATATAAGAGAGTGATGTGCATCCAGCTGTATCACCAATCTTTTCTCTCCCAAGCTTAGGTCATGTGCCACTCCTGCAGAGAATGTAAATGTAAATGTGCTGTATTTATATAGCGCTTTTCCAGTCTTAACAACTGCTCAAAGCGCTTTTACATCTACAGGATACATTCACCATTCACACACATTCATACACTGTGACCGGGGCTGCCGTACAAGGTGCCACCTGCTCATCAGATAAACATTCGCACACATTCACACTCCAATGCGCAGCACCGGGGGCAACTCGGGGTTCAGTGTCTTGCCCAAGGACACTTCGACAATGACTGCAGGGGCGGGGATCGAACCACCAACCCTTCCGATTGGCAGGCAACTGCTCTACCACTGAGCCACAGCCACCAGAAGAGGCAAATGGAAGCAACAACAGCTGTTGAAAAGGGTGTTGCATCTGGTTAGGCTTAAATAAGCATCTCACTGTCAGCCTAGTAAGATAGACGAGAAGTGTTGTATGGCCAGAAAATTGGCTTCTAGCTAAAGTCCTCAGCTTACTTTTCACCGGTGACGCCTCTCAGGATTAAGGTTGTTCTGTGTGTTAGTTAGTCATAGTTCTGTATATAAAATGTTAAATGACCATTTCCCATATCTAGTTGGCATTGTGAAGTTTTTTTTTAGCAACAAATACTATTGTTGATGTGCTGTCTTTGGCATATCTTAGAAAATCATTCAGAATATAAAGTCAGCATTCCAAACTGGGAGCACAGTTTGTAAAGACTAATGGTATTGGTTGCATTACGGTAAATGCAGTTCTCAGTATTTTATATTGATTGATGATAATAAATGTCCGGAAATCCTTGCCTGCTGCAACAATTTTGACAATTCTTTGTCAGGAGCCAATATACTGTATATGACAATTGTTTTAAATTGAAATTGTGACAATTTTGAATCTATGATTGACAAAGTGAGCTACTTATGTTAGCTTATTATTGACTTACTTTGTCATGAGCAACCACTATTGTTTCCAACAGAAGTTTTATAGCTGTACCAATGGAATGCAGTGTACTGAAATAGAATCATGACACAAACACATGCAAAAGTAATACAGTTTAATTCAAATAAAACCATGCAACAGGTCACCCTCACCCTGATTAGATTCAACCAGTTATAAAATAAACATCCAAAGCCGTACATTGCTTTCAGTGGGCATTCACTGTATGAGAGAAGAGACAGCATGGAGTATACACAGGTCAGCCCAGAGACTGAAGAAACAAAATACAAACGGCAAACAAAAAAAAAAAATCACAAATCCTCCTGCTTAGCACAGGCCACAATACAGTGTTCCTAATAAAGGTGCCAAGCGCACTATGTTCTCTGAAGAGAGAAAGCACAAGGACCTGGAGCCCCCCACCCCCGTCCCAACCACTGGCTAATAATCAATCACCATCACAAAGCGCTAAGACCCATATGGCACACAGAAGACAAGTCTGAGAACATGAGTAATGAGCTGTCAGTGGCCTGTTGATACATACATTGCTAAATGTCTAGTAGCAGTTTCTTCCTGTGTACTGGACATGCACTTGTTTAAAGAAGGCCTGTGAAATTCACATCGTCAGGATTGCGGAAGCTGGGGAATTTGAGACCAACGAGGCCTTGGAGACCAAGCAAAGCATTGTTTGGGGGCACATTTTCTTCTATATGAGGGGAATCATACTGCAAGATGGTTCATGGTTTGTTGTTCTAAAAAAACAACCCAGAGTAATCCAAACGTTTACCTTTTGGTTTGTGGTTTCAGAAGCAGATTTATTTTGCGGAGTAATGGGTGGATTCAAATCCATCACCAAAATACCCATATAACAGGGACTATTTGTCACCACCTGTGAAGAATCGATCACGCACAAACATAACTGGTACACTCAGGTTATCAGGTGCTATTTTACAATCTGAATGTAGTACACATAAATAACATGAGTAAGATGTACAGTATTTTTGTTTTGTATGTCTGGTCTGCACTGTGAACTTTAATGGATGACTGGGCACACGTCCCTCTCTCGGTCCAAAAGGCTGAGGGAGGAAGTGGGAGTCGAGAGTCTTGGATAACATGATGGTTGTGTAGATTGAAAGTGGTAGAGTTGCATGTGTTTGAGTGTGAATAACAGTGAGGGATAGCAACAGGTGCCTCAGTTGCTGTACACCTGGCCTTCAGGCGGCTGGGAAAGCCTGTTGTTTTCTTTCATCATCATGTGCTGTCTGAGCTCCTGCAGCACCATCCGGATGTTGTAGGAGTTTTTCCACCTGCACAGCGCTGTCAGTGTCTTTATGTCCACCTGAATGAAGAGGAGAAGATGGGGGGGATTTATGGCCTCAATTGTGCACCCTGGCATTAAGGTTAAAAATATGGAATGCTAAAGCAATGTGTTGGCACAAAGAGTGCAATTTAAGTATTTTGAGAGATACCTAAATCAAAATATATGCATAATTGTAAAACCAATTTTAGAAGCTAAAAGTAGTATAACTGGCAGAATTAGGAGTAACTCCTACAATAAAGTATGGTTGGTTTAAAAGGTAATTAAGTGCTCTGTATTTTAGGGCTTAACTAGCTCCTAAGTGAGAATTTTAGGGGCAGAGGAGTTCTTAATCACAAGAACTGCTAACAATCAGTCAGCTGCAGCAGGCAATGCTCCTGGGTGTGTGCGCTATTTGAAAAAATACAACACAAATACAAGCATATTTCATCATAAGGAGATAATGGTTAGAAATAGGGCTGGGCGATATGGGGAAAATCCAATATCACAATATTTTTGACCAAAAACCTCATTATCGATACCACAACGATAAAATATTTACACAATGAGATTTTATTTACACAATGAGATTTTTCATAAAAAAATCATCAGTAATGTGGATATAATGACTAAGTGGGTAAAGGTAAATAAGAGAACAGTCACAACAGTCTGGTAAGTTCAAAAAAATGACATTACTTTACTGTAATTCAGCCTTTAAAACCAGGAAAAGACAACACAATATTGATATAATATTGATATATGGCTCAGCTCAAACGTAAAAAGTGCTCTCTTCAAACCCCCATTTGCCCCAATGACAGAACAAAGTTACTAAATCAGGGTTTCTAACATGAGCACCCTAGTAGTGAACCAACAACTTATTACTAAAAGCTACCATGGAGGCTGAAGCACAAGTCTTAAATTTAACTGGCACCAGGGGCTACTACTGAGTAGTTTTTGGTAAATGATGTGCATATTGCATACAACTAATAAGCACTTAACATGTATATCAAACAGGAAAGAGTGGTGGGTGGTGAAACTTGGATACTTACCACACCATTTGAATTGTGAACGCCACTCAAGTTGATCTTGTTCACAAAGCGCACATGAGGGGGATACTCTGGGTATCTGGATCCACATTCTATTTTCAGACTGTATATCCTGCCTTCATAGACAGTCTGCAATTAAAGAAAATATCACAGGTTAGCTAAGCTTGGGCATTATTATATAATATTAAGATATTATTACGTTATACAGTGGAATTTAGAAATCCCAAAGGTATGATTTTCAATAGCATAAATACAAGTATGCAAGTATTATTAGCAAAAAGTAAAATTATTTATTGTGCAGAAAAATGTTCCCGGTCAGTGTTTTCCTATTATATATGGTGTTTCTGGATTAATAGTACTAAATTGTGTATGTTAGTATTCCTCAAAAAGTGGGCCTGCGGACCAGGGGTGGTCTGCCAGAGAGACCCTGGTGGTAAAAAACTGTTTCTAAACGGTCTTAGAGCGAATCCAAAACCTAAAAGTGAGTAGCCTAGATGTGTTGTTTTCAATATTAAATACACGTGTATGTTAATTTATACATTACTGTTGGAATTGGCTATTTTTCTGTGTTGTCAGACTTCAGCAATGAATGAATGAATGTTTTGCAACACTGCCTTAAATTCACAACACAAAAGATCAGCGTGGCATTTGAAATAGGGATGCACCGATTGCAAATTTCTCAGCCGACACCGATGTGTAGAATTTTCACTTGGCCAATGTCAATAGCAAGGCGGATGATAATCAAATTTATGAACAGTTTTAATATCTCCAAAAAAAAAATTGTTTGAGTGTACCTGAAGGCACCAAAGACTCCAGTCAGAGCCCATATGCTTCAATGTTTGTTTCCATATCTCACTCATGGGGAAGGAAAAATGGAAGGAAAGCTAACGTTACCCTGTTTCTTTAGCATGCTACCAGCAGGTAAGCTATGCTGTTTGCAGGGATTTCAACTTCTCGAATCCTGTGGTTAACATAGCCTGAGACACTGTCTGTTTGTCCTTTCTTGGCCTCCAGGTCATCTTATCGTTTTTTAACTGGCATTCAGGTAATTGTACACTTGAAATGTCACAGGAACATTCTTTTTCTTTTTTTAATTTTTAATTTTATTTTTATAGGACTGCTGAAGACATGCAGCAAAGAGTCACAGATCAGCGTCAAACTTGAGGAGTAAACCCTATATTTTATATATACTATATAGATCTATCTATCTATCTATCTATCTATCTATCTATCTATCTATATCTATCTCTCGGCCATAAATATTCTTTTTTGCCTGGGTAGGATACTGTTGTACGAGTCAGACCAATTAACGAAAGATTAAGGTAGTGCAAAATAGATAAACATCAGCTACTGCCATCGGTGCATGTCACTGTATTTGCCGATGGGCCAATGAGAGTAAATATGGCGGACATTGGCCAACTCCGATCTCCAACAGATACGTTGGTGCATCTCCAATTTAATGGAAATACAGAAGAATAAAGTTCACGGATAATGTCAACTGACAACTGGATTGATTGTTTAACCCTTCATGTTGTCCTCAGGTCAAATTTGACCCGTTTTCAGTTTTGTTTTTTTGTTTTTTGTTTTAAATCACAAAGAAAATAAGCACTGAAAATGTCAACATTAGAAATATCAAATAACTTTAGAATTTCTTTTTGAAAAAAGCAGTATTTAAGTGGTGCTTGGTCCAAAAAAAGTTGGAGAAGCACTGGTGCATGTTGTATATCACTGCTGTAGATGTTGCAGATGGTTGTGCTAATTGTAACACTTTTATTACCCTTCATATACTATTAGGTAGTTTAATCTACAGCAATGCATCACCACGTCTTTTTTTAAAAGTCAACTTTTCATGGTTTTCAGCTTTGTGTGAAGGCTTTTTTAAATACTTTATTTAGTTTAATAAGAAGGAGAATCTTTTCAATAAAAAGGAACAGTTCATCCTTTAGTTTATCAAAAACTAGTCCCACATAGCCAGACCTATCTCCGCAGCAGTGTGTCAGCGCTGCAGTATGATCTGGCTACACCAGCTTATCATTCTTAGAAAGGGTAATAAAATACTCCGGGTCTTTTGAATTTCTTTAGACACATTTGGCTTGGGTGGCGCTAACAGGGTACCCCTAATTAAATGTAAGACTTTTTAAGAACGTTTTGACTTTTTTACGAGAACACAAACCAATTTAAAACATGAACACATTCCCTCCCTTCCTGAACCTCCACACTTATCACCACATATGCTGTAGGCCTCGGCTGTCAGGTACATACTGTATCCTTGGCTAAAAATTAAGATAAAATAATTAAAACAAAAACTCCACAGTACATGGCTTCAGGGAGCCCTTCAGAAAGCTAACGAACTTTCCCAATTCAACATTTTTAAAAGGAACACGCCAACTTATCTGGACTTTAGCTTATTCACCGTTACCCCAAGAGTTAGACAAGTTGTTACATATCCTTCTCATCTCCGTGCGTGCTGTAACTCTGTCTGACGCCCCCGCATTACCTTAGCCTAGCGCGGACGCTGCAAGTAACCGGCTCCAACTAGCCTACTGCTCCCAATAAGTGACAAAATAACGCCAACATGTTCCTATTTACATGTTGTGATTTTTATAGTCACAGGGTGTACATATAACAGGGTCACATGAGACACAGCAATCTTCTAACCACATACTAACTGGGAACTATATTCTCAGAAAAGCAAAGCACTGGTACTTGGGCGGAGTGATTACATAGACAGTTAAAGAAATAGTGATTAATACAACACTGAAAAGAACCAAAGACACAAAATAACACCCTAAATACCAGACAGTGATTTTTTTTTTTCATAATATGGGCACTTTAAGACCCCATTGTTAAATTTCATTCAAGTCTTTTTTAATTCCTTTAAGACCCTGCAGGTACCTTGGCTAAGCTCTGGACGCAGTATTCTGATCAGTGAACAAGACAAATCAGAAACACTTAAATTTAAAATCCCCAAATGTGGAGCTACATGGTTTTCACTGGACAGGAAGGGGATGAAAACTTATATTCTAAAAAGTAACTAAAGCTGTCAACAGATGTAGTGGAGTAAGAGTATAAAGTAAAAGTAGCATAAAATGTAAATACTCAAGTACCTTGAATTTGTAAGGGCGCACTTAAAAGCCTTTAATTTTCTAAAAAAACACTTTGCGCTTTATAATCTGAAGCGCCGTTTATATGGATTAATTCTGGTTTTGCTTACTGACCTCTAAGCGATTTTGTGTGGTACAAGGCGCTCACGGCGCTAAGTCAAAATGTTTTAGTACGACTTTGGTAAACTACAAAGCCGCACCGCTTGCAGCATTACGGCTAACGTAGCCAGGAGCGTCGCGGAGTAATATATGCTGTGCTTCACCATAATATTACAGTGTGTGTGCATAAGGACCCCAAAATGGCACCTGTCAAAAGACACGCTAATGTGACTTATAACTAATGGACTTCAAACTCAAGGCTATCAGTCACGCAGTTGAACATGGGAATAGAGCAGCTGCGAGAGAATTCAACATTAATGAATCAATGGTACGGAAGTGGAGGAAGCAAGAAGATGACCTGCGCCAAGTAAAAAAGACCACATAGAGTTTCCGCGGGAACAAAGCGAGATGGCCATAGTTAGAGGACAAAACTAAAAAGGCCGGAATCATCACTGAGCTGCCAGCTAACAGCAACGACACTGACTTGGATAATGACGAGAGGGATTCTGGCATTTTGGATGCCGTAATTGCCCAACTGTTAAACTCGGACACTGAGGATGAAGAATTTGAAGGATTTGTGGATGAGTAATAAACTGAAAAATTGAGTGTACTGTGTTGTATTTTACGTGTTACAACTGAACAAGGTTGGTATTTATTGTGAATACGCTCATTGACGTTTGATAATGTTGAGAGTTATTGTGAACGTGTTTAATAAAGTTTGACTGACTGACTTGTCTGGGGTTTTTTCCGCTTAATGCGCGTTATAGTCCGGTGCGCTTAATATATGAAAAAAGATTGAAAATAGACCATTCATTGACAGTGCGCCTTATAATCTAGTGTATATATATAGTGCAAAAAATACGGTAATTGAATATATGTACTTAGTACATTCCACTACTGCAACTGAACTGTATCTGCTGATGAGGATTTTGTGATTACTACAATTCTATACTATTCATTTCAGTACATGTCTAACAAAGCTAGATGAAGGACTAACGTTACATCTTATTAATGAGGTGAAACAATGAGATGCACAGATTCAACAAAGCTTAGAGAAGTTTCGCCTCTGATTACAGCTGCTCACAGAAGCCCAATGCTGTTTGTAAATTCTATGTCTGTTCACAATATCAGCAATCCTACAGCTGGAAAAAAAACTGTTTGGGTTAACACTGAGGTAACACCGAACAGTATGACTTTACCTTTGGGGAAGAAAAAAAAACAGTTACCTTGTAGACTCAAACTAACTTACTGCCATTGCAACCCAGCCAACAATATCTTATATATGTTGTCAAATTACTTCCTGTACCACAGTGGTAAAAAAAAAAGGTTGCCACATTCAACAGTGCAAAAAACACTGACTTACAAGTGCATTCATGCACTTCTGTTTACTTCTAAACCACACAAGGAAGAACTATCATCTTGATTTAGAGTTTATCATAGCACAGAGACAGCACTTGAGAAAATTACTAATGACCTCGTAATTGCATCAGACAAAGGACTTATCTCTGCACTGGTGTTCTTAGATCTTAGTGCTGCATTCGATACCATTGACCATCATATCCTATTACAGAGACTGGAACATTTAGTTGGCATTAAAAGGAACTGCTCTAAGCTGGTTTAAGTCTTATTTATCAGATCAATCTTAGTTTGTACACGTTAACGATGAATCCTCCATGCACGCCAAAGTTAGTCATGGAGTCCCACAAGGATCTGTGCTCGGTCCAATCCTGTTCACTTTATATATGCTTCCTTTAGGCAATATTATCAGGAAACGCTCCATGAAATGTCATTGTTATACATTGAATTATATCTATCTATCTATCTATCAAGCTGGGATGAAACTAATCAGTTAGCTAAACTTCAAATGTGCCTTCAGGATGTTAAAACCTGGATGACCTGTAATTATTAAACTCACATAAAACTGAAGTTACTGTTCTGGGGCCCAAGCACCTCCGTCACGCATTATCGAAAGAGATAATTACTCTGGATGGCATCACCCTGGCCTCCAGCATCACTGTGAAGAATCTTGGAGTTATCGATGATCAGGACATGTCCTTTAATTCCCATATAAAGCTAATTTCAAGGATCGCCTTTTTTCATCTATGTAATATTACAAAAATCAGGAATCATAAAAACTAGTCCATGCATTCTAGGCTGAGTTACTGCAATTCTTTATTATCGGGCTGCTTGAAAAAGTCCATAAAGACTCTTCAGCTGATCCAGAATTCTGCAGCACGTGTTCTGACAGGAACCAGGAAAGGAGATCTCTCCTTTTTCAGCTTCTCTGAACTGGCTTCCTGTAAAATCCAGAATTTAAAATCCTTCTTCTTACCTACAAAGCTCTTCATGGGCATGCACCATCTTATCTTAAAGAGCACATAGTACGTTTCTAACCAACCAGAGCACTCTGCTCCCAGAATGCAAGGTTACTGGTGGTTCCTAGAGTATCCAAAAATAGAATGGGAGCCAGAGCGTTCAGCTATCAGGGTCCTCTCCTGTGGAACCAGGTTCCAGTTTGGGTTCAGGAGGAAGACACCGTCTCCACATTTAAGAGTAAGCTTAAGACTTTCCTCTTTGATAAAGCATATAGTTAGGGCGAGTCCTGAACCATCCCTTAGTTATGCTGCTATAGGCCTTGACTGCCGGGGGACTTCCCATGATGCACTGAGCACCTCTCTCCTCCTCCTCTTCATCTGTATGCAACCTCATCCCATTAATGCATGTTACTAACTTGACTTCTTCCCTTTCCTCGAGTCTTGTGCTCTCTCGCCCCTCTCCTCTCTCCTCCTATTGCTTCCTGCAGGTGTTTCTGGTTCTGGAGCTGTGGATTTTGGAGCTGTAGTTGGAGTCACCTGCTGCCTCCATGTTCCTGCTCAACACCCTCTGCTACAATTTTCTCTCTCTCTCTCTCTCTGTGTAATATTTTCAGCTCATATAGAGAATTATGAGGGCATGTGAAAGAGTGTAAACATCATCTGATTATAACAGGCAGTTAAAAAGAGAGAATGAGAATGCTCTCCTAAAATATGTTGCTTGTAAGTAGCGCATAAAATGCACCACCTCTGCCTTATTGTGAGCCAAGAAAAAGCCTGCTATTGGCCAACTGAAGAGCAGTATGATGTATGTAAAGGTGGCTCACCTTTGAAGGGCCAATGATCATGCCATTCCAGTGAGTAAGTGTCATGTCGTCATCATCTTCGAGTCCCCAGCTCACTGTACCGTCTCCACCTCCTTTCTGACCTTCTTCCAGTTCCTCCAGCAGCCGAAAGCTGCGGGGAACTACGATGCCTATGTAGACAGACACACACACACACACACACTCTTTAGGCCAAACTTTTTTTCTGAAAAATAATGTAATTGGAATAATTTTAACAAGATGACTTAAAGCTTTATTGGAAAAATAATCACTCTCAAATTACTGGAGTGATTATGTAGGAAAGAGATCTGAATAGAAAATAAAAATGTACAAAATAAAACTATTAAAATCTGTATGAATCATCTCCCCTCTGTTCCAACAATCACCACTCTAGTATGGTTTAAATGAACACACAATTTACCAATTTACATGCGGAAATATGCTGAATATATATACACACTAAAAAGTATTGTAATGGAGACTGGTGGGTTTAACGACAGCAATGTCAGAGCCCTTTCTAGTTAAACAAAAAGGATCTTATGCTTTAACATAAAGGTCTATATTTGTAGGGATCCTTTCCATAATGTTGTCAGGCAGAATAATATTCTGAACCTAGCAGTGGCAAAAACAGCACTTTTGGAGGCCCTTTGCCCGGTGGAACTACATTACGTTGTTTCTGTTTAAGGAGTTGCCTACTTAACTTTTAAATGTAAAAACATACCGCTAAGGACAGCTGTTCACATTACATAAGCAGTAAGACCATGTAAACGAGTTGTTAAGTAAAATACATTGGGTTCATTTCCTGTTGACTAAGTCCGTTTGAGTATTTCTTCCGGCATGACTCTCCAGTTGCTGGACAGGGCTGTGCTGCCAGCTAACGTCATCTTCGCAAACAAGTGTTGGGTTTTAACGTTCACATTAGCTACCCATCAAGCTGGTCATGGGCAAACAGAGTAACCCATCAATACCACAAAATCTTGTGATGTTTGATGTGTCCTGAATCCGCATGTAGCGCTAGCATTTTCTTTGACCAGCTAGCTTCATAATGGTAAATCAAGGTTGTTGCAGATGGCCGAGTGTATCTCGGAGAATTGTGGGCCAGTTTAGCTATAGCCAATGAGCTAGCTAGCTAGCTAACTAACGTTAGCATCGTCTGGGACAGAATTGTTCTGTTAGCTACAGCCAAAACTCCACTGCAGCTGGACTCTTGGCAATTGCAAAATTATTGCGCGAATAATATGGTATAGTGGAAAGTGTACTTCTTACACAAAATCAATGAAAAGACAGAGACGTCTAAACTGTCGGTGAAGTCAACTTACCTGATGCGGCGGAGGCCGCCATCTTTGTCACTGGTTTAGTTTACGGTCGGAAGCGCGCACGTACGACGATGTTAACTGGCGCGTGTCCGCCGTAAGAAAGAAAAGTGGCCTGACAATTACTTTGTAAGTTATTTTCTCCATTAGGCTAACACACATTTTCACTTGACTTGCTTCATGCAATTGGTATAAGTTAGTTCTGTTTTTAAGTCTGGCGTTTATTTTTACTGAGCGCTGCTGGCCCAGCAATTGGCTTTGTCTCATCCCCAGACCAAAACGGGGATCTCTCTGGATGTCAGACGGTGTGGATGAGATGTGCCATTTGATCAACAACAACGTAATGCCGTAATTTCCTTAAATAGGCCTATTGTGACTTTATTCCCGTATTATGTATGACCCTTTTTTCTCAAAATAAGATATAAGAATTTGCACAAAGTTTTGAACATGAGCAGAACTATTGCTGAAACATCGCTATAAGCCCAGGGGTTCATTAATTAAAATGAATTCATGTAGGCTATCATTCACAGAAATAAGTCCCACATGAACATTTAAATGGTTACTTTCCCAAACAAAAGACGCAAAATGGGAGGGAGGAGTTAAATTATATAGACCTACATTAAATAAAAAAAGTTTATCTACAGGAGAATAAATATTTGAAAAGAAATGCAGTTTTTATATTTTCAATTGTCCCATGTTTTCCTTTACAGAAATAAAGAAATTTCCAGCATATATTAATTCAGAAAAAGGTACCAATAGGCGTAAAAAAAAAAAATTTACCAGAGTGCAGGAAATTATGTGTTTGATTGCTCATTTTTTGGAGGGGCATGACCTATGAGACCAAGGCCTTGAAGCTGCTACCTGTTGGGTCAATGCCCTTCTCTAACCTCTGTGCTGTACCAATTGCCCATGTTGCCTACCTGTTTTTTCTACCAGCCCACCCTAATATAGCAGGCTGGAACCAGCCCTGGTGCACTGTGACATCACTCTTTATCAAGACGACGTGCAGCGCAGCGGTTAATGTCGTGTTGCATCACTTGGCTTCAACATAGAAAATACAGAAATTGCATTTGATTGTGACTGGGTGCTACTGTTTTTTAACGTGAGCACAGGCAGCACTAAACAGCCCAGAACAGAGCACACTCTGAAAGAGGTGGTTATTGAAAGTACGAGTTCACCATCTACTGGACAACACAGATAGTGTCATTAGAGTTCCAACTTTATTACTACAGTATGTCTCAATTAAGAGAGTAAATATATTTGTGTTATGCTCCTTGACATTGCAGCAACTTTAACAATCATTTACACTTTTGGCGATACCCTGCTGAAAGGCAAACAAATAAACAAAGAGACAAATGTAGCATGATATCTTAAAACTATTTCAATAAATTATTAACTAACTATATTGATGTGTTGTATTTTACATAGCGCTTTTCTAGTCTTACCAACTACTCAGAGTGCCTCTACATAGTACAGGAACCATTCACCATTCACACACTGTGGCCAAGGCTGCCGTACAAGGTGCCACCTGCTCATCAGATAAACACTCACACACATTCACACTCCGATGATGCAGCATCGGGGGAAACTCGGGGTTCAGTGCCTTGCCCAAGGACACTTCGACATGGGACTGCAGGACGAGGAATTGAACCTCCAACCTTCCGATTGGCAGGCAACCACACTGAGCTACAGCCGCCCCACTGAGCCACAGCCGCTGATGTATAGTTTATGAAGACAACCCTTGAATCATTCACTCAAGGACACTGAGCTATGTAAATTTTAATTTCACACATGGACAACTGTAAAAACTTCTCAGTAAGTTATTCCCAAAAATGTTCTCCAGGAACCTTCAGGAATGGAAAAAAGGTGAGAGAAAGATTGTTGGAATGTGTTTGATGTACATCTGAATTTTCATCAGTTATATAATACATTACAGCTGAGACTGGAGATTGTTTGGATATGTGATAATTAACATAGGCCCTACTGTGAGGGGGCGGCTGTCCTCTGACCCAAGCCTACATACACCTCCCCCAGCCATCAAGCCGGACGCCCACCCTCCATCCCCCATCCCAGCCAACACGCCCAGCTCTTCTCTCAACTCCAAAGACAAGTTGGTTCTCAGAGTGGCTGAGATGTGTGTGTGTGTGTGTGTGTGTGTGTGTGTGTGTGTGTGTGTGAACTTTGGGTATGAATGGCTCAGTGTTTTTCACAGGGACGCGAATATAGTGTGTTGCTCCTGACAGACAGGCGTGCCTATTCACACTCTTTTCCATTTTTCAAACTCACTTCTCCGTCACCCTGCGAATGAATACACGCCTGTGCTTAGAAACATACACACAAACAGACAAATAGTCTAAAGGGTCCCGATAGAAATCCTGGGTGTGACAGTACTATCGACTTCAAACTAGTCTATTACCCACGTGCTGTACAGTGTTTTGTATTTAGCTTGCTAATAGTGGTTTGAATAGGTAATTCTGACCTCTTCTAAACTGTCTTAAACCTGTTGTAGTAATAGATCATTTGTGTGTTGTCATTGCATTGGCATTATTCCTTCCCTCAAGCTCACCGGTCAATCAAAAAGTGTGTCCAATAGTATTTCATTTTCCTTTGGTTTTCTGACAATGGGATTGTGAGTTTCTACTGATGCCTGATGCCTTCATAGTCACTGGAACTCATCCCAACTAGACACAGATTTACTATTATCATAAAATGGGGGATTGAAAGAATACCGGTTATCCCTTCAGTAGGGTTCCACACACTATGAGAATCAATGCCAGGAAGAACTTACAAAAGACAGTCCCCACAACAAATTCAGAAAAAAGGCTGTGCTCTAGTGGTAAAGAGCAAAAGAACCATCTCATGTCTTTTTAGTGAAGTCTTAAAGGCTTAATGGCAAAACACATTAAAGGTCCCATGGCATGAAAATGTTTTTTTTAGCCTGTCTATGGTCCCCCCAGTGGCTAGAAATGGCGAAAGGTGTAAACCGCACCCTGGGTACCCTGCTCTGCCTTTGAGAAAAAGAAAGCTCAGATGGGCCAATCTGTAATCTTGCTTCTTATGAGGTCATAAGGGGCAAGGTTACCTCCCCTTTCTCTGCTTTGGCTGCCCAGAGAACTTGGCCAGCCCATAAGAGAGAGACATCGTGGATTTCAAACGAGGAAAGTGGCAGTTGGTCAAAGCCACTCCCAGAGCCTCCACCCTGCTCCCCCCAATCTATCGTATTTTAAAATTAAAGCTTCATAATATTAAGATTTACCAATACTGTGCCATAAGCTCAATGTATTCAGATGCATCATATACAATATTAAACATAACAAATATGACTTTATATTCTATATATAAAGATATGTGATCTCATTGTTTCTGGGTATTGACCTTATCTATGGCTTAATTATGTTGCAATATTAATGCCAACATTTGTGTAATGTTCCGATCACAATATTTACTGACATGTCTTTATAAATTATTATCATTTAACATTGAAAACATACTACTGTATTGAGTAGACCCGACTGTTGTTGTCTAGCCTTTGAACTAGGAGGTGACATGGTGGGTGATCTTTAAAGTGTGTGTAGCTTATCTATCTTCAGTCCTCATTACAGGAGATTTAGGAGAGAGGGGAGATAAAAGGCTTCTTTTCACTACAGGGGACACTTCAGATACAGAGGGAGAGAGACCCTCCTTAATGATGACAAGAGTGTTCAGCAGGTTTTGTGATCTCTGTGTGGTCTCTATTGGTATACATCTGATGTGTAAGAGTGTGACATGTCCTGTAAAAGGTCTGACCCCCAGACAACTTCATGGAGCATAAGAAAAATTTCCAGCTTAAATTCCAGTCATAACAGCTTAATGCCTAATTTAGTCTTCATTGCATGCTGCATTATAGCTGATGATAAGTGCTTGTTTGAAAATAGCACAAACACGTTAAAAAGTATTTATTCATCTTTTTCATTTCCTTGCATTAGCTGACTTAACAGTACATAAAGCTTGGAAACTCAACAAGTAGTGGTATTAAAAATGGGGTCATGCATTCCCAGAGCTGCTTGAGAGAGATGAGTTGATGTAATATTAACATCATTGCTTTCACCCTTTCAACCAATCATAGAAAACTGTTAGCCTGTGTATTTAAATAGAGGTCTGTAAAGTGACAAACTTTGGGAATCAAACGGGATCAAACTAAAATAGCTGGATGGGATCAGGACGGAATGCACATCTCCAGCTGACCAAAAGGGGTCTGCCATGTACCAGCCATTTCTCGGGCAGCTAATGCTGCCTTGACATGCTGGGGAAAATATTGGAATATGGTAAATTGCAGCAAACATTGAAAACAACACAGTGGAAGCCTAAATATGAAATGACAGGATTTCAGTTAATGATCAGGTTTATCAAACAGTCGTGGATCCTTCATAACTAAGGGGGCTATAGTCTTAAGTGATGTGACCCCTAAAAGAAAGATTTAGTTTGGTACACATATGTTTCCTTCCAAACTTGAGCAAGGTTTGGCAATGTCCTTTGAGATGTGCTCGTTGTGGTTCGATAGGAACTCAATTGAAAACCATTACGTCGACCAAAAACAGAGCAGTAGTGTAACACTGACGTTTTTAAGCAGCCAGTAAGGCATCATGATACTTTCTAGAATTTTTTTGATTCGAAAATACGAGGAGCACTTGAAGGCAGCGTGATATATCCCCCTTTGCCAAACCCCTTTTTACGCTTGTGGAGAGCTGACCGCTGAGCGCAGCACCAAACCATTCCCCACCACTACTTACCCCGCCGGCTACATGTGGGGGGTAGAAACCTGCTAGGTAAAACCAAGCAAAGGAAAGAAACTAAATTAAGCGTTACTTTTTACTGCATGGAATAACTGCACTGATTTCCCCCCCCCGCCGAGACGTTAGGAGTGTAAACTAGTAAAAGTTGGATGCCCGAGAGCACATTTGCAAGTCCGGACTGAACGACAATGGAATTTGTGATCTCGTAACCACGAGAAATAACGTTTATCTGTCTGCGTATACACGCGCCGGTTGCAGACGAATTGGACAACGTTACTCTCATTGAAAACCTTCTTGCTTCGCTGAAAAGAGGAGTAAACCAGCGTTTTGAGCAAGTGACTGAAGAGTTGTACACCGGGCAAGGTGAGTGGCAGTCTGGGCCGCGTAGTCCTCTTCTACTTAACACGAGCTACTCTTCTTTATCTAATTTAAAATTACAACTGCGTATGTTTTCCCACGTGTTTGCCCTCTAAACGACCGAGCCTCTGTCATGTGAAGACTGAAGAGCAGTACCAATGACGTCGTAACGTTATTTAAAAAAAAAAAAACTTTTCAGCATTCACTATCTTCATGTGCATGTTTAAACCATTGCCCACTTTGTTTTCATTCAGACTCAATCAAAACCTGGTCCACAGTGTGCTTCACTTGAGTTAGCTAACTTAGCCAATACACGTCCCCTAGGCGGCGTCGCTTCAAGGCACCAGCGTTATCTATCACTAATGTTCATTATGTTGTGTGAGCTGTGACTCCATTTAACGGTGTTAAAATGCCAAGTGATTGAACAACACTGGCATCTGATAGTGCCATGTAGTTTACAGGCACGACACAACAGCTCAGAGAGCAGCCAACGTTAGCCAACCCCTGGGTCATCATCACTCCGACGGACCATTTCACATGGACGTTACCTCCCTGGCCTAAACAAGTTTCCTTGTTTTCATTTTACATTAAAATGTTCAGATTTATTCGCTATAACCCCCATTGTGATTCGCTATTAAGATAAAGTAGGATTGGGTGATTTCAGCTAGAAAAAAAAGAAACCTCAAACAGTTTCAGTAACCTGAAAATCAGACGACAAATACAGTTATGCTTCAAATAACGTTGCCTAATCGCATCTTAAAATGATCATTCATTTAGCAAGTCTGACTTTTGCAATCATTATAATTCATATTATTGCCATTTAAAAAGGATTGTTCTTTCGGAACAGTATTATCTACTTAACACTTGTGCCATTCATAAACATGTGATTGCATGATCTGCAAATGAAGGCAGTGCAAGTTAATATAAGCAATTATAAATGCTATTGTGGATAATGCAGCTCTTTACAATCAAAAGTCAGATACAGGTCTTCATGTAATAACATGAAGACCTGTATCTGACTTTTAACACAGTAACTTGTGTGATATTACACTAACTTTGAAGTGTCATGGCAAATCCATCCATCCATCCATCCATCCATCCATCCATCCATCCATCACTAAGGCTGCCAGTGACTGTGTGTGACCTTACCTTTTGTGTTATTGTGTTCCATGGGCGATGGTCTCCTCTCACAGTTTAGCGCCGTCTTAAACCATGTCCATCTGCTCCTATTGCCTCATTACAGAATTGGTGGCTTAGTATAAACCAGTAAATGAGATGGAATATCCCCTCCCAATGATGAAAATTGCTCATTTATTTAAGGTTGTTGGTAGTATTGGAAAAACGAGGGTGTACCCAGAATATTGTGCCTGCTAGGGTGTGCTGGCATGATTGTCTGCACTTCTAAATAAAGAAAATATTTGTTTCAAAAAATAATTTTGTTTCTTGTGATAAACACACTCTTAAAGAAATCTCAACTCTATACAGTTAAAAATATTTCCCTAAAAATATTTGTTTAAACAGACCAACAGCTTTTGGGGATTAAATTACTTTTAACGGCAGTAGAGAAGTGTAATTTCACTAAAATAGGTAATTTGGAGTATTGTAACATAGCTAAATTTGTGATGGACCCAAAACAATGATCCCCAGTTTTCAAGTTGTAAAATAAAGATAGCCAAAGGCTGAAGCTACTGATAAAAAGTGTGACAAGTTTTCCATTGCTTTCTCAAGTTAAAGGTTGTGGTTTATGTCAAATAATGAGTGTATGGATGTGTATGGATAATGGATGTTTAAGTGGAGTACATTTTATAACCCCTGAAGTGAATGAGTGCTTGTTAGCAGAACTAGTCGCCAGTTCAGACTTGTATCTGGATAAAGTCAGACACCAGCACCCAAAGGTGTCTGGACTTGTAAAATGACCCTTGGCTTTGTGTATAAATGCTGTCATTATTGTGTGCAGATTTGACCTCTTTTTTTTAAAGCCTTGAAAACGTTTTCCCCCAGATTAATGTAGAGGACTATTTGTTTTCTTCTTCTTCTATCATTTCAGTTTGGAACGTTTCATTAGGGCTGAGACGGTATAGATTTTTTTCTTACTGCAAAAAGCAAGAAATTCCCGTGGTATCGTGGTGTACAGCAACCCCCTTACAAGAGTAGCGTAAGTTAGAGCAATAATGGCAGAGTGCCTTAAGTGAGTGACGTCAATGCTTAATTATGATGCAGAGTATTGTATGAGTGCCGCTGTGAGGACAAGAGGGAGGAAAAAGAGTTAGCAAAGTTGATGAGTTAAAAGTGAACAATAAAACAACAAGCTAGAGCTTCTAATACACGGTAAGAAAGGCAAATACATTTCTCCTGTACAAGACATTACACAGGTACTCTCGCATGTAGGCCTAATAGTCAACACGAATGGAATGTTATTATGTGTCATGGAACATTGCGCTCCCAACTTGCGAAAGGTTGGATTTTCTCCATCTTTTGATGAGTTTTGTTTAGAAAACCTTAAATCCATGTAAGACACAATGTCATCAGACACAATCTATCTCACTAGACACAACGTGCACACATGCGCAGGCCAATGTTTTTATGCTTTTTGGGATTTTCCTCGTCTGTTAGTGTGTTATATATTTTTTGTAACACATTTAATTCCAAATGGAGCTTTTCTCTCCTACAAACCGCACTTTCTTAACTGCCTAAAAACGGCTCACCCACATTTCTGTTTGAAATTCCTCAATTAACTATGTCATTGATTAAAAAAGCCAGCCCAGTTTTTCATATGTGCTGCCCATTGGTGCTACCTAAGCAAGCATAGCCCACCGATAGGCTTGTTTGAATTTGGTTGACCAATTAGAGCTGGGCAATTTGGAGAAAATCAAATATCACAATATTTGTTTACCAAATACCTCTATCGATATTGTGGCAAAATTGTTAGGTTGACATTTGGTGCTTTCACAAAATATGCACACAATGAGATTTTTTATAAATAGTCATTACATATATATATATATATATATATATATATATATATATATATATATATATATATATATATATATATATGTATATGTATATATGTGTGTATAGAACAGCTAGAGCAGTCTGGTGTATTCAGAAAAAGAAACTTATATTTTTTGAAAATCAAGCATGTAAACCTATTCTAGTAGACCCCTAGAGGACAAATATGAGGCTGAAAAGAAGTATAATAGGGGCTCTTTAAGGCAATGACATAACTTATATAGTGATTTCTCGAAATTAAACAAAAAAAGTTATTGCAAGGAATTAATTTCACTAGACTAATAAGTAGCAACCAAGTTTACAGATGTCAGCATTTACAGAGAGGATTTGTAGAATTCACTGACTCTCCAATAAACAAGATTAACCTCACAAATTCTGTCACAGACCTGCCAAAGGTCAAAAGGTCCAGGGGGAAGGGTTTGACTGCTCTTGTTTTGTGTGTCTGCAGTGTTTACCACAGATAGAGAACCCACTTGTGGTGGGTGGTGCACGATGTGATGGTGTGTGATGGCTGGGTTCAGTAATCAACTAGTCAACAAGGTAAATAAACTATATCAAAGTCAAGAAACAATGACTACATAACATTAACAGATAATTTGGAAAGAAATAACTAGTGTACATATTATTAAACCAGACTTGAAGATGATACATGAAGTGTAGCCTTTGATGTGCTATGTCAATTAAATGTGGCTGGTTTGTCAAATCAATTTTATGGTTCATCAGATAAAATACCCGATTACCCGAAGCCAAAATGTTATATATACAAAATGTGACCTTAAAGTTATGATCCATACAGTAAGTTACATGTTATATCACATTTAATTAATTAAATTCAATTATTCAGGCTCAAGTCGGCGAATAAAATTCATGATTACGGGAACAGAGTTAAACTGAAGGCTCGGCTAGCAGAAATTAGCTCCCTCCCTCCCATCAGCTGTTAGTTTCGGTTAACTCATTATAAAGATATGCTTGAGCGGAGACTGTCGCGGAGAGGCTGAACAGCCAGACTCTGATAAAAGCAGCTGTGGCGCTTCTACAGTTTATCAGTACAGACAATCTGGAAAGCCACAACACCACAAGCAGCGTGCTACTATAGAGGATGTAGTTGCTACTACTAATGTGAAACCGCTGGTCTGTGTGCACTATAAAAAATACATCGGTGATTAGAAAAAAAATGGAATTTGGATTTTATCTACCTGGGCAGGGCGCCAAAGTTTTACCTATGTATGGGAAACACTGGTAGTTAGAGGGACTGCAGGGAGCATGTAGTGTAAAAATCTTTCATTGCACCTGCTTCCAACAAAACTCCTTAATACAAACTCAAAAGTCAACCGTTCTCATCAGCTGAAGTGAGGGCGTGAATGCAAACGGCTGAGAGGATAAGGGAACAGTCCTGGGATTTGTCTTTCTAAGCATCCCTTGTGTCATTGATGCTGTTATTCTGGTAATGAGCAGCTGGGGAGATTTCAAGGATGGACTGAGGGTTTGATAAACTGGCTGGGGATGATCATTGGCTTGGGCGTTGATTAACTATCTGAACATTACCGCCAGGGTAGAGCTGTCATTGCATGTGCAAAGTCTGATGTGAAATAAAGAATAGTAAGGTAAGGGTAATGCCGCTCCTCCTTCTGTGATCAACATACTCCTCACTCTATTATGAAGAGGAAAAATCCACCCATGGATCTTCTGGAAGTAAAATGCTTGTCATAATAGAGTGAGGTGTTTGCTCATCACAGAAGGAATGTATGGAACTGTCTTCTGATGTCATAATTGGGGGGAAGCAACGGTAAATTTTTCCAACTTTCTTAAACAATCTTGACAAACATGTCTACTGTACACATCAAACGGCCAGATATGTATAGTTATGACAGGATGGAATGTCTCTCAAACTATTTTGTCATTCTTCACGTAAAGGTTCAATATGTAACATTTCTGCATTAAGATTGATTTATTTGATTAGGACAAGGCACATTTATCAACATTTCTGTAAATGCGCCAGTGGCTAATTTTCAACTGTAGTCCCAGTTACCTAGCATGCATGTCTTTTTGCTGGGAGGAAACCAGAGCTCCCGGAGGAAACCCACGCATACATGGGGAGAACATGCAAACTCCACACCGGACCGGGAATTGAACTCTGCCCAGACCAGTGATCGAACACTGCAGTGCCAACTTGCTGTGAGGCAGAAGTGCTAACCACTGAGCCACCGTGCATTTTTAGACATTAAAATGTCCAAAAACGACTATTCCTATGTTATATATTTTGGTGAGTTAAATCTACAATATATTAGTAGAATAAAGTAAATACATGTCTTTATATCTAACTATATCAGTAGATTAAAGTAAATACATGTCTTTATATCTACACTATATCAGTGGAATAAAGTAAATAGATGTCTTTATAGCTACACTATATCAGTAGAATAAAGTAAATACAAGTCTTTATATCTGACTATATCAGTAGAATAAAGTAAATTAAAGTCTTTAAATCTAACTATATCAGAATAAAGTAAATACATGTCTTTATTTCTAACTATATCAGTAGAATAAAGTAAAACATGTCTTTATATCTACACTACATCAGTAGAATAAAATAAATACACTTTCATAATTGTTTCCATCAATGTTCAAACACAGAGAAGTCTGTTAATTTCAATGATGTTTAATTTAGTCGCCTGTCAGTGGTGTCATAAAACCTGACAATACGTTTGAGAGTGATCGTAAATCATAAAATGTCACAGAAAGAATAATACTCAGTAACCGTAATACAGCTGGCTTTCTGCCAAAACATAATTGTGTCATTGATTACATGCCACTTAGAACACAGTAATACAGCAGAGATCTTATTTAGTGATACATTTCAATGTTGACTAATCCAGCTTAACGTGCAATGTTGACAAGTAATGTTAGCGTTAGCTCAAGCTAATGCTCGGTGGGGAACGTTTTACAAGTTACATTGTTCAACACGTTCATGTTTTGATCAAGGCAAAGTTAACGTCAAACAGCACTGGGCTAACCCACGATTACGTTCGCCAGCCAATGTTTGCGTTAATGTTAGCTGTATAGATAGAAGACACATCTAATACTAATTTAGCGAGCTATCCCACCCTCCTTCTTCTGCCTCGCTCCCCACCGCCAAGGGACTAGCGGGACAAGTGGACTAGCGGGGGTAAAGCGGACAACAGCCCCGGGGACACGACAAATCCACAGGTAGCCAACAGCCAGCCACTATTATTAACTTAAACCAATCCAACCTCAGCCAGCATAAATTCCACCACCAGGGGATAATGATGCTAACGGCCATAACAGAAAGTGTATTGTTCCATTGGGGAAACGGAGCCTATTGCCCCAGGCGTCCGATTCTGGCTGGCCGCGGTGTTTTAGCGTGTCTCCCCGCTTTAGCATTTATCGGTCTTATTGGGGTCTTGCCCCTCTAACTGACGGTGAGCTTTTTGCCACACCTTCCAGTTTGGACATTTGTAGTGTTTTTTCGACACTTTGCACAAACTAGTTTGATCTACTTTTCAAACACACCCCAGCCTTTACACCATTGTATCTTCAAATCTCAATTCATCACACTATCTTCTATCTAAAGGATTAATATGGACCAGAAACCACCAGGAGAAGTCAGCCGAAAGGAAATCTACATAGTGAACATTCTCTGCAACCAGTTTGAGGCCAGTTGAAGAGCATGATCACCCCAAAGGGTATCAAAATACTTGTTATTTGGAAGGCAGATAAGACCCGCCATGTGAACGCACTGCTTGCACAGCAGGGGTTGAGGGTTCCTCCACTCCCATGGCCAGATTTAATACTCAATTTAATTATGTCACTGGGCATTAAGTCAGTAACCTTATCAGAGTGGTCTCTTTACTGAGGCTGTGTGAGCCAACAGATGCACCAAGATTAGGGACAATATGCTGGTGGTGCAAACCAGGAACAGAGGGATAAAAGACAGGCACGGAGTCTGATACAAGTCACCCCTCCTGCTAGCGGTGTAACGATAAATGATGTCACAAAACCAAAAATCTAGTAGTCTATACCGATACTATCAAAAGTACATAATACTCTAGGGCTGGGTTGATATCAATATATGAGGCTAGCCCCCTAGGCTATCATCTTAAATTTGATGTGTTGTAATATCCTGATACGGCAAAAGTGTTTTTCTTTTTCTGGTTTTAAAGGCTGCATTACATTAGAGTGATGTCATTTTCTGAACACACCAGACTAGCTCCTCTATAATTTGCCTTTGCCCACATTTTTATTATATCATCATAACTGGCAATTATTTATCAAAAATCTTATTGTGTGCATATTTTGTGCAACAATTATCAACCCTACAATATCGCCACCATATCGATATTGAGGTATTTGGGCAACAAAATCGTGATATTTGCTCTACGATACTCAATACCAAGTCAAAACCTCAAGATAGTAAAGTATGTATCTCGAAGTGTTCCATTATTTGAAGACTTTTTTAATGCATCTTTAAATGAAATTGGTAGTGTCATGCTCTGGGGTATAATGCACATTTGTTCTGTACCGTGGTAGTGTTCTGACAAATCCGACCAGAAAAAATTCAAAAAACATTGAGATAAATATCCAAAGAAAACTCAGGGAGTGCTTTTTTGCATATATATGTAGAGTTTCAGACTGATTAAAGAAACTCCTAGAATCACAGCACCATGAGTATGTGATGGTTTCCTTTTTTCTGTGCTACTGGGTAAAACTGAGGAGTGAGGCTGTGTAGAATTGAGTGGGTGTAGACAGATTAGGATTCCCATAGCTCTTTCGGCATATTTCATATGGTAAAGATTATAACTATAAGCTCCAAGCTGGACAGGAAGAACCTTCGGCCTTTTTGTGTCCATAATCTGAATTGATAAAGCCTTATTTTAATTTTATACAGGCTGAGGATTTTTTTTGATAACAAGAACCGTGATCCCGCTCTTCAGGATTCTCTGAGGATTTAATTAAACTGGGTAGCCTGTTCATTATTCAGATATGTAAATGAAGACCCAGATTTATGCAGTGTCGTGGATTGTAAAATAGCTTTGAGTGTTGAAATCTCTTTTGAAGTTATCTGTACGAGTGTGAATTATTAGCTAACTCTTCAGTGTACGCTGTACGCCCCACCCCATGCAGCTCAAGTTGGGTGTGTGTTTACTCTACAATTGTTCCGTCATGAATGAGGCTGGTGTGTTTGCCTGAGGTCAGTGTTGAAGAAGTACACTTAATGGTTTACCCAAGCACAACCTGCTTCCTGAGCTTCAACTGGACTGAATGAGAACTACAAAAGAATGTTTTTACTCACTAAAGCTGCGTTGCGTTTCCACAAAGCTGTCTGGTTCAGGTTATTTCACTTTGTTAGAGTGGTTATTTTTGCATTTCCATTATCACTTTGTGGATGGCACCAATAGAACAACTCCATTCTGTCCAGTTTTTTCACAACTCTCTTTTAGCAAACTGATTTGATAAGGTGAAGCTAGACACACTGCAGTCCATTGATTGGTGCAGATGTTCCTCCGCATCGCTGGAGAGGAACATACAGCGAGAGCTGGATGGAGCAGTGAGAAATTAAAAGATTTTTCAGCTCATTTCTTATTGCATGGCTGCCCGTGGCTTACATCACACGTCTGAGCAATGCAGGAGGAAATGTATAATCTAAAAACAACTCGCCACACACAACATCCCGTAACAACCATGCCTACATTTTAGAGTACAGTCTGCAGTGAAAACGCCCAACAGATCTAATGTTTAGGTACATATGTCCATACAGTTTCTGAGGGTACTGGTGAAAAAGCAGGATTTGATATAGAATGAATAATTCTGAATGTTAAGGGTTGAATACCCACACTAGTTGGTAATAGTATACTGTCGAATATGTTCTTGTGTTGCTGTTGGTGTTAAGACAACATTAATCACTGATATAATTGAGAGGTTTGGCTAATTTTGATTAAATGAAAGGTTTTTGTAGCAAAGTAAGGTACTGGAATACTGAAACTCAGGAATCATACTAAAAACCATCTAACTGATAAACCATCCTGTAAAATATGTGTTGAACTCAAACATTAGAGAGTAAAATGACACACAGTAGAAGTGATTGAAAAGTAAGAGAGGAAACAGGAATGTAGTATTTACAGGCCATGGCGTGGTGAACAAGGAAACTGATCTGAAGGTGTTAGTTTGAGTGTCTAGAAAGTAAAAGTCTGGTTTATTTTCTGCATAGACAATGGTGTGGCCTTGACTAAGTCCTAAAATGGATGTGGACACGGACAGCAGATGTGCGTGGGGCTCTTTTTACACGTCCATAAATGCAGATACCCAGTGTAGTAGAAACACCAACTCCGTTCAAGTCCCTGATCTGTAGGACCTGGCACTTGACCTGACATTAGTATTTAGAGCCATCTGTCATAGCAATCAGAAAAGATATAATTTCTGAGAAACAAAGAGACAGTTGAGATATCCAGGGCAGAGATAGGGGATGCGCCTCTGGTAACTTCTACAGAGCCTGGCCTGAAAAGATACGCAACCTTGACCCAAGTGCGATATGGCGACCTTGCCCTGGTTGTCCTCTGCGCACCTCTGGGTACCCCGTGAACCTTCGGGGTACAGATTGGAGTAAAAGCAGGCTTTGCTTATCCAATGCGAACGCGCCACTCAAAACTCAGATGTAAGGGGGGGGGGGATTTCTAAATCCCAGGTCCCCAGATAACACTAACTTTGTGTGAATATGTCTTAAGCCATAAACAGAAAGCTATATGTTTATGTTGCATAATAGTTAGGATATTTTAAAGTTTAAAATGGGAAATTACAGTGGGGGAACACTTCAAGAACTAATGGCTCCTCTCACTTCACCACTCTCTTCTACCTGAAGGCATTTAGCATGTTTTGATCTGTTTGCTCTTCCTTACGTCCTGCATACATGCCATCACTTTCTTGCTCATATCCTTTATCCATACGTCATTCTCTCTTGCAAAAGTCAAGTAATTAAAAAGTCCATCCTATCCTTCCTTAACACAATTATTTGCTGCTAGTTAAACACTTGACACTTTTGCCTGCGCTCCCTTTCCCTCGTACCTGCATTCATGCATACCCATGTTCCCATATCATTTCCCATCTGTCTGCGGAGCTGAAACAGCCGTTTGTAGAAGGCCCTAGGAGAAAGAGGCCCAGCTAGAGTGATAAGGTGACATGGATAAGAAGAGCTTTGTCACTGCCCTCGCATTGAGAAAATGAGACCTCCACCTGGGGGTAGGTGAGGGTTGAGGGAGTACTGCACACACAAAAACATCCACACACCGTTGTTCTTCCGCACATACAAGGTCCTCTACTTAAAACATCAATTACTCTCCTCTTAATCTTAGCTTTAATCCTCTTTACTGTCTTAAAGCACAGCCTAATCTAAATCTGATCAGAATAGACCCTAATTTTAAACCCGGATCATTGCAGACACAAGATTAGATGGAATCTGTCCTCAAAAAGTATTAATAGGTTAATACCCATTCCTAGTACTTTCATTTTCTTTCTGTCTTACTATTGATAAATGATGACAATTTCTTGTCTCCTGTGTGTAAATGCCCAGATGAATACAATAGGTTTAGACATGAGCCTCAGAAGTAAAAAATGGAATGATATTAGGTAATTAAACATTTTATCCCCAAATTTCTGGATTGCAATGATCATCATGTACTCAAATGCACAAGAGTATCTTATGGTGAAATTGTTTTCAACCACCTGTTTTCAACCATAGTCATTAGAGCCCTGCCTTTATAATTCCAATTTACATTCTAACCCTAAACCTAACATACTGTTACTACTATACTGTTGTGTAGTGTAACTAGAAGGAAACTGAACCACATTATTTAGCTGCTTTAAATCAGACTGTTCAAAATAGGGGTAGTTTATGCTGTATAGGGTTATGGCTTTAGAGTTAGTATATCTGAAAAAGATAAATATGGGGCCACCACTATTAAAGCAGTACTGTATTCAAATGGAAATGCCATCTTTTAAACAGAAACACAAAAATGTTTTTTTTAATTTTTTTTATTTCGTTGGTACACTTTGATATGCAAATGTGTCCCCCCAGCTTTGGCCTACAGAAATAGGGTCTTGGTGGCCCATTCAGCCCGTGCTTAAAAATATTAGCATCCATCCCTGTTGTATGCCATTCAGCCAATAAAATCTAACTTTTTCTAAAAAGAAAACCTCTCTTTTGTATATTTACTATTACTGTTTACTATAAAAGGAAATACATTTGTAGATTAATCAATGGAATAATCTGGAGAATATTTGATTAATAAAATAATTGATAGCTGCAGCCCTAGTCCAATAACATTTGTAAAGTCTAGATCAATGTGTCGCACAGTGTGGAAGCAGCGCCAATCATAGAGGTAATTTTTGGCTCCATGATGGCCTTGTGCACCATTGAACCACTCTTGTAGGAGTGAACGGGGCTAGGCAGCCTTGTGTCGGTCACATGGACGCACAGTGGTTAATGGTTTCAAAACAGTATTAGGACTAAACGTTGACATCTACCCATCTGAGATCCACTCAACATCCTCTGATCTTAACTATTAGTCAAAATAATTCATAATTTCTGCCTTTTTAACAAAAATCGTATGTATAGTTTGTATATAAATGAGGTTTGTTAACCATGAAATCCAAGAATAAAAGAATAGGTAAAACCTATTTTTAAACCAGTTCAGGTTTTTAAAAAGCACAAAAAGCTGGAAAAAGTGACAAATAAATCAGGCAAGCGAGAAAAACATTGGAAAAGCACAACAAAATATTCATTTTCAATTTTGACCTGGAAAGACAAGTTAACGGGAAGACAACACAAGGGTTAATGATAAATGAACTGCTAACAAGGGTCGGCTATAGGCCAGAAAAAAAGTAAATTAGCATCGCTATTTGTCTCGGAAGCTGAAAGCTCCCTCTGAATAGCCACCTCCTTCCAAATACTAATGGAGGCATTTACATTTGACCAAATGGTCTCCATTATGGAGCATTGGTTTACCTGGTTGATATAGATGCAGTCGTAAAACCAATAACCCCTGAAAGGCTTTAGATGTAGCCTACATGAACACCCCACACACATTAATTCCTGCAAACATTTTCCATTCACTTTAGGCTGATCCAGAATGTGTAAACAACATGGCTGTAGAAATAATAAACAGGGCATTGATGGTTTCTGTTTTTGAATTTTATTTTACTGTCTGCACATGTACATTCCTGCACATACTCCACAGAGATGCTGTATAATACAACAATGCCATTTGCATGTATTTTGCATGTGTTGGCATACGAATTTTGCTTGTGGACACTTTGCTGTGTCCTGCAGGTCTTGTACCCCCCTCTCTACAGCGGGTAAAGAGGGAAAGCAGCTCTGCCTCCTTTTTGTTTCTTTTGTTGAAAATGAGGCTGAAAAGACCAGCTAGCTAACCAGAGAGGGGGATTGTGAAGAAAAAGTGGGTGTTAGAGAGGTGAAGGCATAGAGGGGGAAATGGGGAAGAGAGAGGGAGATGAGGATGAGAGTGTCTCCTGCCTGTCTGTCAGTTGGAGAACAGCTGGTGTTTACTGCTGAATTCTTTTTTGTCTCCTCCTCCAAAGGACAGGTGAGTAGGTGTGGCTGAAGAGGGAGTGTCCACCATCTGGAACATAATCTGTGCATCCGGGCTCAGGGATACAAACAACTCCTTTGAACTTTAAACTTTGTGAGGTTACCTTGAAATTTAATTAAGTGCTTGTTGGAACATGCTGTTTAGAAACTTGGAGATTCAGGGACTGGTGATGTATGTGAAATTACTTTTGATCTTGCCAAATGGTTCTGTCCATTGCATGGCTGCAATCAGAGAGGTGCCCATTCATTCTGGATTCAAGCACGCTTGATTATCATTTAGACCTATATGACCTCAGGTGGCTAGCTTTGGCTTTTGACTCCAAAAGACAACAATAGAGAAGGCATCGGCTGTGGTGACACTTGCCACGTTTTTTTTCTCACGTCGTGTGAGTATGTGGGGCTTTTTGTGGCATGCAGGCAAGCGTGAAAAGCAGCATTTTGAAATACCGACAGCTGACTGTTGCCAAGTGGCAACCATGAAAGCTCTTGGAGAACAGTGAGCGCCCAGTTTCCCTAGAAACACCCTTTTTCTCAAGACAGCTCCCCCTAAATCGACTCCCCTTAACTCCCTTTAAACACCCTTGGGGGAGGGACTCTCTGTCCTGGGAAAAGAGGGGTTGCTAGGGAAAGTCAGAGACAAATGTTTGATAAGCGTGTTAAAAGTTCAGGACCTTGGCCGGCTGCTGGTGGACTACACTAGTATAGAACAATGTTTTAGGGATGTCTGAAACCATCTTACCTAGCTTAAGGTATGCAAGCTGGAAAGCCATGCCCTTTTCATTCAGCAGCCTTTAAGATTGTCTCATAAGCAATGGTCATAAATCCTTCCCAGCCCATAGTGGGTTGTGTAATCCTAAATTATCATTTAATCAATAATATATTTTATTTTACCTCACAAATGACACATGCCCATCACAAGTTACCAGAGCTCAAAGTCATTTGCACTGCTTATTTTTTCTAACTTAAGTGAAGTATTCATTTCTATCCATGATGAGTACCATAAGATGCTGTTGAAAGCCTTGAAAAATGCTAGTAAGTGAACCTTGAGTTAAAGCTTTAGTGCGTAACCTTTTGATATTAATGCACGTTTATTACATTCAAGCAATTGCCAAATGAGTTGCTACAAAGCTATTTAGGAATACTAGCTCCACACAACTCTCTCTATTTCTCAGGATTACCATGTTCAGAAGATTATGTGGCCAGGCGACCTTTATGCGCAGAAACTCGAGTGAAGATAAATACCTCTTCTGAAGATTCCATCGTGTTGTTTTAATCCTTCGTGTCCTCCTTGGCTACTAGCAACTGTGTGGAGGAGGGGTGCATGATCATGGAAGCCTTGTGTCATGTGGACGCACAGACAGTTTTGTTGTCATTAGAATTCCTCATGGGGCAACAGAAACTACACACTATCGCTTTAAGATTTGTTAAACAGTTTGCAGTGGAAAGAAAAGGATCAAAGCCATTTTTTAACTCGATAAATTACTTGTTTATTATAACTTTTTGGTGTCATTGCCATTATTAAATGGCTACTGGTAACCTTATTTTAACCTGTTCAATTCCATTCATCCATGAGTATAATAAGATAATGTTGAAAGCCCTTAAAATACTAGTAATTTCAGCATTTCAGTTCATTTTATTTATAAGGACAATGCACATTAATTAACATTTCTGTAAATGTGGCTCTACCACGTGACTGTGCGTCACCAGTCAAACGTAGTTGTGCAGTTTCGTCACGTGATCTTACTCAATCTCAGCGATGGGACGGGTTAGCTTTACAGTTGTAGCAAAAAAATAATCCCAATCCTCGGCAATGCAGCCACAGGCGAGGAGGAACACCTCAGGCCTCATATTAAAAGCATGTTTACCTTAGAAAAGTGCGAAACAGCAGCTACGTTATGTCTGATTGAATGCTTGTTAAAAAATAAATCAGACGTTACTCAACAGTTACTCAGTACTTAAGTAGTTTTTCCACCAAGTACTTTTTAACTCTAACTCAAGTAATTATTTGGATGACTACTTTTTACTTTTGGCTAATCTACCCACCTCTGCAGACAACTAAAGACATCAACAGCAACAAAATAAGCCTTCTCAAGAAGCCTTGCAGAGCAACGGGAAGCAGCAAGACCTTTAGTAAATTAACACATCAACAGTAGTACATTTAGCCATGTAAAAGTATTCAATTTGTAGTGGAATGAAAAGAATAAAAGACAATTTTAACTCGATAAATGACTTGTCGTCATAACCTTTTGCTGCCATTGCTGTTCAACTATTAAATGGTTACAAGAGCTACTGATAACCTTATGTTGTTAACACTTGTCAGTTACAGACAGTAGACCTGTTGCCTCAACAGACGTAATTTTACAATTTTGATCATGTTTCTTTTCCATGACACTTCCTGTTGGGTTACACTATCACAGAGGTCAAGGGGTCACTTGGCTCTGTTGTCCTTATGTTGACACAATCCTCCTTCAATAGGACTTTCCCCCCATCAAACCTTTTAACAGCACAGAGGTACTGAGACTCCTGTTGAAATGTTAGGATGAATATGTGACTGCATTGATGTGTTTCTGAACGTCCTGTGAGCCCACAGTGTTTCCTGGCAACCTTTGCCACTTGCTGGAAAGCTGAGCTGTGGCACACAGTGTTGCAGTATTTAGGCTGCACTGTTGCATCCACTGGGTTGGATTTACAAGGATTTGATTTAGACATTCCTTAAGCTGATCTGAAATTTTGGTTTCATTCCTCGTTTACTGTGCTGTAATCCTTGTGAATAATTCCCAGTACAGAGTACGTGCTGTGTGTCTGCACACGGTACTTGACTCGTGTTGGTGTGAAAGTTGTAACGTAATATCTTACAACATACTAGACTTCTGTGTTTGTACCAATCCACCTTGAGGCAGTTTTCATAAATAACACTCTCTTCATGTTATTAATGGAGAGTTTATGTTAGTTTTTTTTCTTAGTTACTAGGAATAATCTTTTCCACCCGCTCCACCTCAGTATATTTAATCTGGCAGCAAATGAACCAGGCCTCTGTTTCCAGGGTTAAGAAGCCCTTGCTGGGGGGTGGTGGGGGTTAAGTATGTATTTGTTGGTGTGTTGGTTACCCTACCTCCCAAGTTCATGTAACTCATTTGTAGTTGATCAATGAGTGCAAGACCATGTGGATGTGGCATGTCCAGTTTGTCTACTCCGAACAGTCTCTTCTTTCTGCTTCACTTTATGAACAAATGCCAATCAGTCTTTAAATCCAAGCAGGATAATGGATTGCATCACACTGATAATAGTGTAGTTGGTGACACAAAGAACAATTGACTAATCTCAAGGGGTTATTACAGTTTTTGTATTTGTGCCCAACCGTCAAAGGGGCACTGAATACGTTGAATGGACAAGTGATGCACGTAATGGAAACTTTTAGCTGTGTCAACTAGGGCTGGGCGATATAAAGAAAATCATATATCGCGATATTCTTGACCAACTGCCTCGATGTCAATATTATTATAAAGATTTTTTATGGTTGATATTGGAGCTTTCACAAAATGTTATTTTCACAATGAAAGTTTAGATATTCTCCAGAAATTATTTCATGACTTAGTGAGTTAAGGTAAATAATAGAAAAGCTAGAACAGTCTGGTAAGTTCAGAAAATGACATCACTCAACTGTAATGCATTCCTTTAAAACCAGGTAAAGACATCACTTGCCATATTACGATGTAGCCAAAATCTAAGACAATATCTAGTCTCATATTGCAATATCGATATATTATATATTATATATATACGATTAATCTAGTGATTATTTTTTGATTAGTCAATTAATCTAAAGATAAATTTTTCAATTTCAATAAGGTTCAAATCTCTATTTATTAAAATTGTAAGTAAAATAAATTTGTAGTGCAACCTGAAGCCAGATGTAGGCTATCACACACCCGCCCTCTCTGGGCTATCAGTGACTGAGCTTGTTGATAATTTCAACTGTAAAATTACAAATGTTATTGATGCCATTGCTCCCACTAAGGTCAAAGTTGTCTCTGGTAAGAAAAGATCTCCATGGAGAAATGTCCTACTGGTGAGAACAGAAAAAAGAGAGTGTAGGAAAGCTGAACGAAGGTGGCGAAAAACAAATCTCCTGGTCCATTATAACTCCTATAAAGAGAGACTTCACATTTATAATTTGGAACTGAGGAATGCAAGGCGGTCCTTCTTCTCTGATATTATCCTTAAAAACAATAATAATTCACGTGCTTTGTTTGCTACTGTCGATAGGTTAACAAACCCTCCAGTTAGGGCTGTGCAATTAATTGAATTTCGGTTTCGATTTCGGCTCCCAACGATTACCAAAATAGTACAATCGAGTAAAAACGATTATTTTGACATGTTCTGTTTTGTAATTTCCTTGTGTGTTCTGAATGGCGCGCGCGCGCGCACACACACGTCATGCGCACATCCGCCCCTCCCGAAGCCAAACGCTTTCAGCCTACACTGTCAGGGAGGCAGGTCGCGTGCATGTTACTCGCTGGAATTTAAAAATTTAGCGAGAGTAAAGATGGCAGAAGGAGGGCAGCCACAGCAGCGTTTGGTAAGCAAAAAAGGCAAAAACCAACTCCATTGTCTGGGAACAGTTTGGCTTCGAGGAATCCGACGACGAGCAGAAACATGCTACGTGCAGGATTTGCTACATGGTAGGCTGCAAGTAAAGGGAACACCACAAATTTGTTTAACCCACTGAAATTAACACAGAGTGTCCTATGACAATTAATAAAGAAACAGAACGGCAATCAACTCCCTCAACATCCTCCGTACCCAACATCCCTAACAAACACCTGTACGCGCAACTCCTTATCCTTGAATTCGGAAAGGCACAAAATAATAACCGAGTCTGTTGCCTATTATTTAGCTAAAGACATGCGCTAATAGTTATACTTATTTGCTGTTAATGCTGGGGCCTGATGAGGGGCCAGCCTTTTTTTCGTGGATTGGAGTTGCTGGAATTGTTTAAATTTTGCCAAAATGTTGCGTACTTGTTTTAAAGGATTGTGGAAGTAAATACAGGGAATAAATACTTTTACTTTGATTTGAAATTTATATTTATATTTATTTTAATAGTTCAAAATTAGCCTACAATAAATGTTCAATGTTTTAAGAATTGTTGAAAGGTGTCTTTTTTAATAAATGCAACACAGTCATGTGAAATAATTGTGTTACATAATCGTGATTTCAATATTGACCAAAATAATCGTGATTATGATTTTTCCCAAAATTGAGCAGCCCTAACTCCAGTACCAGTAGCATCTGAACTTTTATCTACCAAGGCCTGCAATGAGTTTGCCTCTTTCTTCAAAGACAAAATTCAGAAGATTAGACAAACAGTCACACACATTAAGACATTAAGGATTAAAGGACTCATGTGTCAACAGGATTTGGAAAAACTTGTCCATGCCTTTATCTTCAGTAGACTCTACTACTGTAACAGGGTTTTTACAGGTCTCCTAAAAAATCAGACAGCTACAGCTGATTCAGAACGCTGCTGTTCGGGTCCTACTAAGACCAAGAGACTGGATCACATCACCCAGTTCTGAGTCTTCACACTGGCTTCCTGTGTCTCAAAGAATTGATCAAAGTCTCTTGCTAGTTTATAAAACCTTACGGTTTAGGTCCAAAATACATTTCGATTTGCTACTACCTATGAACCTCCCAGACCTCTCAGGTCATCTGGGACAGGTCTACTTTCTGTCCCCAGAGTCAGAGCTAAACAGGGTGAAGCAGCTTTCAGTTTCTATGCTTCCTCATATCTGGAACAAACTCCCAGAAACCTGCAGATCCGCTGCTACTCTGCCTTTCTTCAAATGACTGTTCATTTATTTAATGTTTAATTTCTTATGCTGCACTGTAACTTTTATTCTTGTGTTTTGTCTTAATGTTATATTTAACTGTTTATTCACGTGTTTTATCTGTTTTTATTTGTTGTTTAACGGATTTTGTGTAAAGCACTTTGAATTGTCTTGTTGCTGAAATGTGCTCTACAAATAAAGCTGCCTTGCCTTGCCTATCAATCCAACAACAAAATAAAGTCACTTTAGGAGAAATACAAAAAAACTAACTTAAAGTAAACAGTGAAAGTGGAAAAAGAGTAGCCTGTATTAATACACATCCAAATTTTGAAACATCCAAGCTCTTCTTCCTTTAATCTTACAGTAAAAAAGTGCAACTTCTATTTCTAAATTTTAGCAACACATGAACTCAGATATATCAAATAAATCCATCAATAAAACAAATTAACTTTTCAAGTAATTTTCAGGAGGAATACACAAATAAAAAAACCTAAAAATAAAAAACAGTAAAAGTGCAAGGGAGAGACAGCCCAGTTTACCTCACACTCAAGTCAGTGCAGGACATACCGTATACGCATGAGCTACGGGAGAAGCTGAAGAGGCATCGGTGAGCAGAACTTACGTTGTTTTGCTGCTGTTATCCTGACTCAGGGATCAGTTCACGAAGGCTACAGACTACCACGTTGTCGTTGGCGTTAAGAGTAAAATACTCCCACACTTAAGAAGACCGCGTGCAAGCCTTTTTCTCAACGTTGTTGCGAGGAATCCATACTTGCGCTATTGCTGAAGGCAGCCATGTTATTTTTAGACCCAACGCTTCCACGCAAATGTTTTGTTGTGGTGGTTATTTTTTTACTGCTTTAATTGCCGACAGCTGTCTGCTCTAAGCGCATTCACCATCACTCTCTCACGCTACGTACACACTAAGCACTGGCCCATTCCTTAAGGAGCTTCCCCAGTCTTACAACACGACCATAGTCTACCAGAACTTCCTGTAGGCTATTTGGTAGAAACGAACCAGATCTTGGTTCGGTTTGATCCGGAACTAGACTACCTCTTTTGGTCAGACCAAATTCCAGCTCTTTAGTATGGACTACTGTCCGGGGGAGGTTTCACACCTTTAATTTTGGTTCAGATCAAACTGAGAATCTGAAAGTCTGGACCAAACCAGGTAGGTGTGAAAGGCCCTTTGGAAATTTTCATCAATATCATCTCTTGTTTTGGTTTCTTGCTTTCAAATTGTTTGGTGAAGCATCAGACAGTTCAGGAATGTATTTATAACAATCAACATCCATCCATCTTCATCCGCTTATCTGGTATCGGGTCGCAAGGGCAGCAGCTCCAAAAGGGGACCCCACTTCCCTTTCCCTAGCCACAATAACCAGCTCTGACTGGGGGATCCTGAGGCATTCTCTGACCAGGTTGGAGATATAATCACTCCAAGTACCCCTGGGTCTTCCCTGAGGCCTCCACCTAGCTGGACTTGCCTGGAACACCTCCCTAGGGAGGCGTCCAGGGGGCATCCTTACTAGATACCCGAACCACCTTGACTGGCTCCTTTTGACGCAAAGGAACAGGCGCTCTACTCCGAGCTCCTCACTGATGACTGAGATTCTCACCCGATCTCTAAGGGAGAAGCCAGCCACCCTCCTGAGGAAACCCATTTCGTCCACTTGTACCTTGGATCTCGATCTTTCGGTTATGACCCAGCCTTCATGACAATAGGTGAGAGTAGGAACAACGGTTTTCCCGGCTCAGCTCTCTTTTCGTCACAACGGTGTGATAAATGGAATGTAATACCGCACCCGCTGTGCCAATTCTCCAACCAATCTCCCGCTCCATTTTCCCCTCACACACGAACAAGGTATTTAAACTCCTTTACTTGGGGTAAGGACTCATTCCCTACCTGAAGAAAGCACTCCATTGGTTTCCTGCTGAGAATCATGGCCTCATATTTAAAGGTGCTGATCCTCATCCCAGTCGCTTCACACTCGCCTGTAAACCGATCCAGTGAGTGTTGAAGGTCACAGGCCAATGATGCCGTCAGGACCACATCATCTACGATCCCCCGCCCACCAAAAATCTAAATTCTAAATGTAAATCTAAAAATATAATATTTTAAACCTCCCAGCCGGCCTCTTGGACTTTACCATACTGATGGTGTCAGACCATAACAACCCTGTCCTCGCCAGGCCACTATCAATGACCCATGTTCAGTCTGTTGATCATAGACAACAAACTGATTACTATCTTCTACTAACGACCCCAGGATCGGATGTCCTGTTTAGTAAAAGGCAATCAAAAGGCATTGGCCTCATTAAGATCTCATACTCATTAGTGTTACTGCAGGACTCTAATCTCTGCTAGATTTGACTCGTTAATGTCTGCTTTTAAAATCTTTTAACGGAATTTGATGCAGAAAGCCTGAGCTCTATGAAATCTTTAAGTCCTCTTTGGGTTACTTTCATTGAGCATTACTTTAAGTCAACCGATTTTCATAGCTGGAGTGACAGCATTAGCACCTCATGAAGCAAGCGGTTCCCCATGAATTTTACTCAACTGGAAAATATAGGTATTGACAGCCAAAGAAATGAGCATACTTTCAGAAAGTGGTAATAATCTCACCACAAGTCTCTGCTCCTTTATTTTGCATGATATGGACAATTCTGAAAGGCCATTTATCCTTTCACTTTCATTTTTAATCTATATATTATATTGAAATCAACAATTGTGTAGATATTTATCAATGTATTTCTGTAACCGCTGCTTGGATGGTATTTTAGAACCCTGAATGTGTGCCATCTTTTTGACAAGCGACAGTGTCAAAAAGTGTCAACATACACCTAATAATTTCAAACCACTGTAAATACTTTGTTTTCCAAGGACTTACAACACTGTAGAATGGTTTCTTTGAAAAAACATTTTTTGTAAGTACATTAAACTTTTTTTCAAGAATTTGGATTAATTCAGCTATGATCATCGCATGTCTTGCATATTCGCATATTTTTTATATTCATATGTAAATCTTGTTGGGGTGAACCCAAATAGTCGACTGTTTGATGATTCAATCTAAGGAGCCTGATGGGACTGTCAATCTTACAGTTGAATTGGCGCATGTCTGGAAAATGTAGTTATGAAACAGGATCATTCCATTCGTGTTAGGCCTGTGGTGGTGCTGAATGTCATAATTTTACAAAGAATTAGCATTTAGCATTTCCCAATAAATAATGATATATAGCCTATTTTGGTATACATATTGGCCTTTTAATAATACTGTTTAACTATTAGAGGTAAGATTACTCATGTGAACAAAAATCTTCATTGGTACTTAATACTGGTGAGGCACCGGCTATATGGACAACACTTTGTTTTTAAAAGTTTTTTTGGCAATAATAGAGCTCTATGGCACAGAAAGAAGAAGAGTAGATCACCAGCCTTAACAATCAATGTATTTTTAGTACTTTGGACAGTGTGGAGCCGCACTTCTCACGTAACAAAAAGTGGTTAAAATAGAAGTGGCTGTGCTTGTTTAAGGGGCATTTTTTCAAATTTGAATGTTGAAATCCCATGGGAGTCTTGGTGGCAGTCTTGTAGTCTTGGCTGTCACCGCTGATTGAATGGAGTGGAAACACTGCATGGATGTTATGTAATTTTCCTTCCATAATTTGAAATAAATGAAAATTAAATAACCATGCCCTGTAGTGAATTAGGCGCTGGCCCAGCTCTGTGTTCCCAAATCAGACGGATTAAGATGCAAGTCATCAGTGGGCCGATTTGCAGAATAAGAACAGTTTTATAATTCTTTAAAAAAAAATTCTTTATGTAAAAAAATAAAAATAAAAATGGGAAGAAGTGTGCTTGGGAAGAATTTGCTTTATGTTAATGAACTGTGTTTTATATTCTAAAAGCATTACCACTCTGTGACTGATTGGTTTGTCCTGATTTTGTGGAAGGGCTCTGGCGTGTTAAACAACTGTAGTAAATACTGTGGCTTCATGGGTTTGACACACTTGCAGTGGGGAATATCCTCATTGATTGCCCCTAGGCCTCTGCTGCTGCTGCATATCCGATTCATTATCGAGCGTCATCTGAAAGCAAAAGAACAAATTCACACTTAATCCTTGCTCTACTTTGTTTGAATTTGAGGAGTTTTTTTATTTTCAACACCACTTTTGGTGCTGTAGATGAAGTTTTGTCTGTGTTCTGTTGATGATTTAAGCATCACATCATCTTTGACAAATGAATGACCACACGCATCTGCTGTCTGCCACGTCCAAATCAGATTGACTGAGAGCATTGTTGTAGTCTTTGACTTTGTGTCTCTTTTAGATGTGTGACAGTGCCTGTCAGACAAAGTGGAACTGTAGTTTTGCTTAAAAATAAAGCTGAAACACTCAAGTAGCCATTATAGTTTTAGTTTCAGCTTTCCACACATTCTTGTTTTAACATCCCCGTCTCTTTTTTAAAAATGAGTCAGGAAGTTGCTCAACATTTTTAAACCTTAATACTATTGAATTCCCATTTTGACTAGTAAAGCCCGTTCAGATATTGAAAGTCAAATATTGTTTAGTGGTAGAGCAAGCTAAGGTGATGTCTTTTTACCCCTTTAGTGCAGGAATGACCTGTGTCACAGCGTCGGGTCTCAAAGAGCTAGGAGTGTTACTAGGTTACAAAACCCCTTAAACTCAACCTAATTAAAAACCTTACATTTCCAAATTCAGTTAAATATTGTTGGAACCATTTATTTCCATTTCCACAACTATTGGATGGATTGTTGTGCACACATTCATGTTCCCCTCAGGATTAATTGAAATCTTTGTGGTCATACCTTAACTTTATAGCGCCATCATCAGTCCAGTGTTCTGGTTCACAACCAAATAGCTGCAAAACTAATAACATTTCCATCAGCCTCAGTTGAACTTCAGTTTTGATTAGCAATTTCAGCCTGCCTGAAGACTTGGTCTTGGTCTGTAACTGGCCATCATTTCCATTGGCAAAATTTGTTGTACTCAACATGCCAATCACACAAACCAAACTTATTTAGAAGAGAAAACACCTTCTAATAAAGTGAGTCAGATAATCTAATTTACCTGTCTTGCCTTGTTGGGCTTCATTGTAGTGAATCACTGTGTTTTCAGATCTGAAGTAGTTTTGTAAGTACAAGGTTATTATAAGTGACATTGCAAAAAATACAAAAACAATACCAAAGTTACAAATATCCATTTAGGTGCTAAATTTAGCTTATTCTATTGGTCCGTTTTAAACCCCTGGGTGTATTTAAGGTATAATGAGAAAACAGTGTTCCAAGTTTGCAAAATTAACATAAATTCATCTATACACACACGATGAGGGGAAAGTATGTTTGATAAGAGATGATTAACACATTGTATCCTTTTTTCTTTCAGGAATGTTTGACACAAAGTAATTAAAATTTGCAGATGAGGCGTCTCTAATAGCCCTTGTGTGCGTTTCCCCCACTGACCAAAAAAATCAATCACGGCTTATACGAGTTGGGGGAATTGGCACACATACCATGTGTTGTTGTCAGATTACCATGATGCGCTTATCTTTTTTTGCTTTCCATTAGAAAACACGGTACTGCAAATGAATGAATTGGCCATAGAGAGAGTGTGCTGCTTGTCATGTTTAGTGTGAGAACACAATTAGACTTAATGACCAAGCTGTCGCTGTAAAGCATTCATGCTCTGTCTCATCAAAGCTTACGCCGTAGACTATGTATGTGGCCTTGTTCTAGTGTATCTCTTTAAGAGAATAGCAGAGCTAACATGTGCATGCATGGGGTGTGTGTTGTAGAGCAAGTGACAGTTACATGGATTAGCTTCGGAGCAAGTACCCTGCTGACTCTGGAGAAAGATGGAGAAACAAAGTGTCTCTCCTGGGCTTTCTGATCACGATGGGAAAGCTGTAGCAGGAAAAGTTACCCTCTTCTTGATAGGGCTGGGTTTCGTTTAAAATCTTTAGATCCGGTGCCAATTTCGTTACCTCAGTTTCAATGCTGGTTCCTTAGAGATACTTTTTTCAATACCATGTGTTTTAAAATACATTTCTTAAACAAAAATACTTTAAACACACAACTTTTATTTTTCACGTTAATTTTGAATCAGAACAGTTCTGGTAAAAAAAATTCTGGTAACACTACTACAATCACTCAGAGTAACATAAAAAACACTGGTTGTGCTTTTGGAAAGGGTGCGCCCGTCAGATACTCAGGATTGGTATGAATCCGAACTAAATTAACAAAAAAAGAGAAACCTTTTTGCCACAACATGAACATGATATAAATAATACATAAGCAAATTACATTGTGTACAGTCTAATATTGACCTACCTAAAATGCAAAGGAATGTAAACAACAAAGACTTTTTGGTGTATGACGACACAAACCTTTAACAATAAACTTGGTGACTGCCCTGTTGTCAACATTGAACTAATGGAGAACTAACTTAAGTGCAAAGGAATGCAATCAAATTGCCTTCTTGCTGAAAGGTGGTGGAGAAATGAAGTTGCCTTGCCTTACAACCTCGGCCTGTCAGTCAGACACCAGGCCATAAAAAACACTGTAACGTCAACAGCGCTGCGACCGCTTTTGCCGTGCCATAATATCAAACGTTGCCTGCGTGAAATTTTGAAAACTACAAAGCCGACGTAGTTTGCTCGAGTTTACTCTGTCTGCACCTGTGCGTGCGTGCGTGCGTGCGTGCGTGCGTGCGTGCGTGCGTGCGTGCGTGCGTGCGTGCGTGCGTATGCCGGAGCTTTGCTCTGTGTCAAGATGCAGAGAGGGCAGATGTGCAACTGCGAATAGGGTGTTGTCTCTTTCCCATGAAGTGCTTTAGGTTACATTGGTCAGCCAATTGCCGGCAACTTTAGGTCCTTACACGCAAGAATGCTACATGGTTATTGGCTCACAGACGCTTTTTGATCCAAAATTTGGCACTGAAAGATAAATAATCTTTTGATACTCATAGAATCAGTGCCAAAAAAGTATTGACGTTTGGGGCCCAGCCCTACTCCTTGATTTCCTGTTGTTCACGGAGGAGAACCCGGAAATAAGATGCTACCAAGCCACAGCCATGGGGACCGATTTATTGTTGTTGCGGTCTGCGTTTTGAGAGGTGCACGTCAGGCTACGGCGTAGGGTCCGTATCCACAGGTCCCCACTGCATGGATTTAATCCAGGACAATACATTTAGTATAAATTATGACCAAGGCTGCTTTTCTGCCTTCCTTCTAGTGGGATTTGTTGGTACAACCTTTGTTCATTTTGCAGTTAAAGGATGAGATCAGATCATTGTGTTGAGGATTAAAGCAGGGTGGCATCAACCCTGTGCCAGCAAGCCTGGAAAGGCAGGGCATGAGTTGTATTTAGACTGTATATGTTTTCCAAGGAACAGAGAGTCAAAATGTTTGCTATTTAATTACAGAGCGGCCGCAACCAAAGGCACACTGTCAATGATGGTTTTAAGGCCGACAGCTTAACAACCTCAGGAATGGTGGCACTGTTGGTTTTGGTGACGCTGTGTCATTTCCTCCTCTGAAGAGTCAGGTTTTTTTGATGTGTTTGGGGTATGAAGCAAAACAAGAAAGAACATTATGGGGCTATCATGTGTACCAAATTGGGACACTTTTTTTCCAAGTCAGAGGGCCGTTGTGCCAATTTTAAAGATTTTAAAATGCCTGGAAATGGCCTCTTTTTGAAGTCTGTTTACTCAAGAGAACTCTTTTTTTTCTTTTTTTGTAACAGTTTTAGTTGCTTTAAAGGATGTGTCTCCTGTTTACAGAGAATGTGCCTCATTGCCTCCACTATGCTGTAGCAGTCATTTTTTTCCTTCCCTTGTTAATGTGACCTGATTTGAGTTTAGTCTATTCCCTCTCAGCACTGTCAAAAGGTCCCTATGTATTTGGGGGCATGGACGTGTTTGACAGACTCTTGGGTGTGATGTCCCTCTGTGTGTACTTTCTGGGATGGGGGAGATGGAAGTTTGCCCTCCTTTTTTGGCCGATGACTCACTGGTTTTGGCTAGGGTGAGTGAATACACCATGTCACCAGTTGAGTCACTGTACATCTAACAATGGGAAGCCTGGCACAGTTCCTTTTCATGGCCACAAAGGGAGCCATTAAGGCTTAAATGCATCCGGATTCAAGTCGCCCCTAACACGCCTGGCTGTGTTGTATGAGTGCTCTTACATAAGGTTTCTTCATTTGGCCTGGTGTCAAAAGAGCTATTGGCTGAACAACAGCTTCACTGCTTCTACTCTTAAAAAACTGAACACACATCCACTAATGTTCTCAAAGTAAAGGTGCTCTCTGCTATCTGTCTTCTGTTTGCTCAACCTGATGAACCATTGTGTAATACAATTCAACTTTAATCTGTTAATAGGAAACTTACAGAGGGGAACAAAAACAATCAGAGCAAAGACTGCAATCCTTCCTGTTCCTGTCATGTCAGTCCTTTCAGTTGCATCTTGCTCTCATTTCCATCAAACAGCTTTCTGCACTTTTAACTTCAAACTTGTCTTCACAGAGCTCAGCTTCAGGCCTCAACCTTACAGTCTGGGTCAAAGAGAACTGAAAACAACATTAGAGTTAGGTAGTGTAGCTTGCATCTGAGCAAGCTTCTCACCTGTGGAAAGAGGGCAGAGGTAGAAGTTGTGGGATCAGCTGGTTGAGGACTATACAGTTTAAAACCGCTTTTTCTTTTTTCTACAACCTTGAGGGTATCCAGACTAGTCCCGACTACGACGGTCACTTTTAACTTATAATTTGCGCTATTCTTGAAAATGGAAAAACTTGGATATTAAACCTGAAATGATCTTGATCTGAATTCAAAACTGTTAGCTTGTTACTCAAGTGGACAGAGGAACTGCTTCAATTGTTTACGATTATTGTTTCAATGCACATTTGATAACTATCACAGTAGTTCATCAAAGTAATTGATATTTAGCTTGTTTGTGAATGTATTAGATTTCAGTAACTTAATAAAAACAAAGTACTATTTCCCCAACTTGAATTTGGATTTTAAGTCAATTCTCAAGTGAGATAATTTTTAACTAAAGTACAACTGACTTTTGCCCCCCTCAAGTCCAAGCATCAGGTTATCCATTGGAAGCATATCTTCAACAATGGTCTTTGGACTTATAAATGAAACCGTTAATGCCTTCAGTTAAAGTGCATATGATTAAAAATCACTTTTTCCGAGATTTGAGAATTGTCTCTGGTGCATACAAACCTGAAACCTGAAAAAACACATCCATGCTGTTTTGAGTGAGATACAGTTTTCTGAATGTCCTCTGCCTTCAGTCTCCGGGTGAGGATGCTCCATGATCCGATCACATTATGGTTCCTTATGTACTTGATTTCATGCTTTAGACATTTGGGGAAGAACACTCTAAAAATGCTCCCTGTAGAACTAACTGCCTGTCTTCCTCCAGGTTTGGACAAACCCTCATGGGAGCCATGGAAAGATTAGAAATGGCAGGAAAAGAGTGCTGCATTTTTACAGGTAGGGACTTTAAATTTCTCCCTTTTTGCTAATGCTTGTGCAACAACTATACTGTAACAAATCAAATCAAGAAATGGTAGCCTTAACTAATTTTTATTATCATATTATCATTGTAAACATGATATTTCTTTTTGGCCATTGCTGATGTTCACCAAAATAACCAGATGTGCCTGGGGGGGCAATCACTCACGTTTCTTTCAATTCATCTAAATTACACAATGGCTCATGGGAGCCCCAAAACCGCATCACGCCACACTCAGCAGCTATTTAAAGTGTAAGCGGCTGCTCCCAATTATCTCCTCCCCATGCTAAACCAGAAGCTCAGGCCACGCAAACGGAGGCCTCCCCACTGGACTTTTATCTGTTTGTTTTCATATTTCCCTTCCCTCAGTCAGCCCTCCTCCCTTGTGCTCTTACTGTTTCTGCCTTAGCCAAGGCTTATTGTGTTTTCCTCCAGCTGACCTTGGTTACATAAACTAAGGCCTGATCCCTCCTCCTCCCTGTCCCACCGCTTTGCCTGGATCCTATCCTCTGTGCGCTCCCACAAAGCCCAGTGTTTTGATTACATTGTGAAATTGGAGCCAGGACTATTTATTCCCAGGCTGGGGTAGCGCGTAGGAACTGGATGGAGGATAAGCCAGAGAGGGGGAAGCCAGGAAGCTTCTGTGGTTGAATCAGGCGGATGGTAGTGGTGGTGGGTGTACTGTTTATGTCTTCTCATAACCTCTCTTTGTGAGCCAATCATCCAGCCGGCTGTTTCAAATGAGCAGAACGGTCATCGACGCATCTTCCTGTCAGTAGTTTCTGTGCAAAACCCAAACCCCATCATTCAGCTTGGGTCATTGCAAGGTGGCAGATTGGCTGAGCGCTTCTAGGTACCTTCCTGTCCTATAGCTGGAGGGCCGAGGCTCAGGCCCTTTTTGGACATACACCCTTCTGAAGTGTCATTACAACTGACGCCAAATCCTCGCACACTGAGGTTTTTTTAGCCATTATAAGCAGACTTGATGACAATAGTGGCGGAACAATCATATTGACAGTCGTGGCAAGGTGCCCACAGACTGCTGAACCAAATACGTTTGAAATTGTTGGGTCTCTGTAAAATCAAACAATTTGGTCTAGACCTTTTTCCATCTAAAGTGTCTTAAAACAACTTTTTTTTTTTTTGACACTATAAATAAAAATGAATTGAATAAGTTTGGTTCAGTTGTTTAACTCAGCTCCACTAGTGCTCCTCTATGCTATATAGTTACTAGTACAGTGCCCGTTGAAAATGTGGCTGTCTGGAACAGGCCGGTGGCTCGGCCTGTGGTATTACTGCTTGTAGAATTCACCATAACCAAATTGTTCCTCAAAACTACTTACAGAAGGACCCCAAACCACTTAAAATGCACCTTCAATGTATAGCCTACTATTAACTTACTGATTTACTTGACAGAGAATGTTGCACCTTCAGAATTTAATTACAAAATATCACAATGACAATGTGGAGTAAGACATGGCAGTGCGCTACCCACCCGGCTTGTTATGAGAGCTAATCAGCGTTAATCAACCACGTGTGTGTCTCGGTGTTGTCTCGATGTTGTCTTGTGTTGTATTATTGTTAACAAATTTAACAGTTCATATATTAGGCGAGAGTAGGAAAAACTGTTGGAACTAGTATTTTAAACGTATTTTAGCTCACGGGAGTTCTCTAAAATACGTTTATCTCATTATTTGATTTTTGGCCATGTTTAACATGAAAATTTGACATTGTAGATATGACAGAAAATGCGGAAAAGCATAATATGTCGACTTTAAAAAGTCTTAAATACGCTGTATTGTGTTCTAGCTTTAATTTTCTTACGTCAATGTAACACTACCTCTGATGCTGATTGAAATGCTCCCGCAGCGCTTAATTTTTGCTGTTGTGATATAGGTCTTCAATTTCATTCATAATGGTTTTTAAAAGGTCTCGAAATATCTTAAGCCTGACTGGGTGAAACCTGCAGAAACCTGAGCTAGCTCCATTTTCACTGCCACTCTTCTCTTGTTAGCAGAATTTCTGGACATAGACCTATATAGTTACTAAACAGAGGTTATCATTAAGTCACATCAACGCCTCAATAACTTAACTGTGCCTGTGATTTAAGTGCAAACAATGGTTCTTTCTACAAGACCCTGGGCCAAACATTCAGTTATCTGTTAACTGTGGAGCAGGTTAGACTTTAGCAATTCAGTTTAATTTCAATTTAATTACATTTTTGTTTATAGTGTCATATCATAACCGAAGTTATCTCAGGACAATTTACAGATAGAGTAGGTCTCAACCACATTATAAATTACAAAGCCCCC
>NC_045736.1:34084630-34089630 GCF_008692095.1 Etheostoma spectabile | reverse complement strand
CTCTCAGAACCTCAGCAGGGAGGGATGGATAGGGGGCTGCAGATTAGTGTGTTTTTAAAACGTATCAGACATCTTAGTTAACATTAGGGGGTTTCATAAAGAATCTGGGGTGATACCAAATAAACCTGCTTAAATGAGCCCATACTGTGTCCACAGATTAATTTAAGTCACAGGCGTCATCAGGGGACCCTGCCTAACTGCTGAGTCACAGCCTCTGAAATACTGCTTGGTATGTTTGGCCTGGAGGTTAGGTTTGTCAGTTGTTTTCGCTCTGTTGGGTATAGTACTTGGTGTTTGTTGAGTCACTTTCGCGCAAACGTTAAAGCAATGGGTCTAAAAATCAGATCACCTCAAGACAGGTTGGCTGCTCTATGAGGTGTGTCTTTTGCTCCAAATGAAACACAACAAAGTGAAAAAGTCCTCTCACACTGTTGTGAAACGCTGCTGCCAGCATATGTCAGTTTACTGTCAGTGTTACTCAAAGCAAGGTGAGACTTACGATCATAGCCAGTGTCTCATTCCAGTGCTCCTCCTCCTTACCTGAAAAGTCTTTTTTTTTTCCTGTTGTGAAAAAAAGAGTGTTGGAAAAGGCTTTCCTTGCTTTTGCTAATATCATGAAGCATGGTGGAAGTGATTATAATATTTTCATCATCCATCCTCCTTATTAATTAATGCTCTGCAGTATGTTTTGGAAGCTCAGAATGCAGCACAGGTTGACATTGTTCTCTGTAATTTTGGAAATGTTCTATTTGTTAAAATAATTTTTATTAAAATTCTTCTATAACTTTTTTTAAATGACTTGAAAAAGATTATTTAATCTGCATTATGTCCATTTAAGCCAAGTCACATCTTGTAAAATGGTGCTACTACTTGCAACATCAGTGGTCCTCTCTCTATTTTGTGGATAAATGAATGCTGCTTGTCAGGCTTCTAGTGGAGATGTCTACATTTTCAGCAGTGGACATTGCAGGGTGTGGTGTGACTATTGCAAACTGCTCGGTAGCCACATAGAAAAGTGGTGCTGGGAACCAGACCACTTCCCACTTAGACTGTTTTTCCATACACATGTGCTGGCTTGGCATGACTCAGTTTGACTTGGTGTGTCAGCCCAACAGGAATTTGAATTTTCATTAACACAGGACTATCTGGTTGAAGGTTTGTCTACAGTGGTGTGACATTTACAGGCTAAGACTCTATAGGTAGCTCTGTGTGTATTTTAAAACAGTAGACTTTTAAAGAATTTCTAATGTCATAAACCACTGAGAGTGAATTTTGTGTTCTGGATGTTATTATACCGTTGGTGATTTCGATGTGTTTTTGTTCTGGTGCTCTGCATAGATCTGACCCCTGCCCGCCTACTCTTATCCCCAGCTCTCGGTGGATAACACGTTTCATTTCCTATACATTCTTAACATAAAAAAAAAAAATACTGGGGCGCCGGGTTAGCTCACCTGGTAGAGCGTGCGCCCCATGTACAAAGGCTCAGTCCTCTGCAGCGGCAGTGGGTTCAGACTGCGGCCATTTGTTGCATGTCATTCCCCCTCTCTTTCCCTTTTCATTCCTAAACTGTCCTATCCGATAAACGCCTAAAATGCCCCCCAAAAAATCTTAAAATGAAAACAAAAATGCAATTTAGTTATGTAAAAGTTTTCTTATGAAGCGGCAAAATCAGGAAATGTTGGTCTTCATTAGCAGTGACTCATCACTACTTCTATAGGCTACAGCTGAAAGTGAACATAAAACTGTTAAATAAAGCAGATATCTGAAGGTACAAACAGAATCTCAAACCACAGAAATTCAGTTAGATGCTAAAGAAATACTATAAACTGAACACACAGAGACTTTAAAAAAACCCTTTCTCTCTGGTCTCCAGCACAAGCAAGAGTTGAGTGAACATGAGTTGAGAACATTTGAGGGGGGAGAAAAGGGGGTTGGCCGAGTTGGGCGCACTTCAGCCGTATTCCAGAGAAGGCCTAACTTGGGCTCGGCTCCGTGCGCTAAAACTTAAAAAGGAAACGTAAATCAGTGCGGCATGGTTTGGCTTGGCTCTGCTAAAAGTGTCACTGGAAAAAAACAATACCATTTCATTCAGTTTAGAAAAAAAGTTAACCCTTTGCTCTGTTTGAGTTAGAAGCTGAAACTTTACAATGTTGTTCCGAACAGACAATATGTTGTCCGTGTGATGGGGATTAATAAATGGACAATCTGGTTAGCCCCTTGAGGAGGTAAAAAACAAAAACAGCAAATTGCAGTATTTCCCTTCCAGATGTGACCATGTGGGGTGTGATGATGTTTGTAATCGGTACTTTACCAAGTTTAAGTCTATAAGTAGTGCATCAATTAGTGTGCTGTTGTGGGTTTGCCAGAAGGATGTGGTCATCTCAGAAAGTGGCTGCTAATCATAAATCCCTTCCCAGGAGGACTAGAAATCACTCGCAGGCCATTTGTTCCCCGGGACTCAATGTTCCTGATGACAGAGTCCTTGTTCTGCACGATTCTGGGAAAAATATATAAATCACAATGTTTTTGCTTAGAATTGATATCACAATTCTCTGCCATGATTCTTTTGACCATGACAAAACAACATGTTGGGAGTACCAAACCAAGGCAAACTTTTTGAAGTCAATCAACTCACACAGTTGTGTAGACAGTTGGGAATAATCGGCATATTAACCCACGTTCCTTCCCGCTTTAGGTGTTCCTGCGTATTTACTAACCAGCTATAGGGTTGCCTGTGAAAGCAGGCCTGTAGTGTTCTCTGTCCTGCGGTTGTCTCTGTCATGCTGCTGGCCCTACGTATCCATACATCAATGCCTGTAACGTTACCAGGGTTAGCTTCTGTATCGGTGAAAGGTGTTCTCCTTTACCTTGCTAAGGTAAGCTAGGTTAGCCTTCTTGTGTTTGACCTATCTGATGCCCTCTTTGCATTTTTTTTCCTTCCCATTCAGGTAAACTTAACTATTGAGTATTTTTCTTTTGTGTGTCCTTTGTCTGTCTGATGGTACATGAAATGCAAACAAGTGATGTAATACCAAGTGCAATCAAACCCCGCTTATCTCCACACCCTCAGCAAGACAAGGTGACTTTCCTGGAGCGAGGCAGCTGGAGTGCTCTCAGTAAGCAGAACAGTATAATCATATCAAGTCATTCAGTTGTTCTCTATTCTTCTTTTTTTTTGTCTGCATTATCACATGACTTCCACAAACGAGACAGAGGAATGAAGAGCAGGGGCCACCAACCCATTTCACTGATTACATCCTCTTTTTATTTTATTTTTTTTAAACGTAAAGTCACCTACATTCATCTTGGGCTTCCCGGACAAGCAGAGCAGGGTGCAGAATCTCAATTCCTGTCAGACCAATTTTCACAAAATTTAGTCACTCACTCTGGCTTTTTAGCAGCCTGAAGCCTTTTTCAATTTAGTTCCATATAGGGCTGGGTGTTATTGAGAAAATCAAATATCACAATATTTTTCACCAAATACGATATCGATACCACAACGATATTTTAGTGTTGACTATTGGTGCTTTTACCAAATATTGACACAATGAGATTTTTGATAAATTAACATCAGTAATGTGAATGTAATGACTAAGTGGTTATAGGCAAAATAATAGAACAGTTACAACAGTCCAGTAAGAACGGAAAATGACATCACTTTACTGAAATTCAGCCTTCAAAACCAGGAAAAGACAACACTTACCATATTACAACATTACGATATAAGTACGACATACATCTAAGACGATATCTAGTCTCATATCACTATATATTTATAACATTGATAAATTGCCCAGCTCTAGTTCCATATTTCTCTTTCAAATGCCCGCTACTTGAACATGTTTCAGACCATAAGAATATTAGACCCAATCAGGGTTGAGTGCTTTTACTGGGCAGTCTACCGCTTTTGATGTTATAATTCTGTGTTGTCAAAATTGGGGGAGGCTGTGAAAAAGGTTGAAAGAAGTAGGTCATCCACAGGGTTCCCTTTCATACTGGGCCTGACTTTGAAAGGGAAATGCTGAAACTGGGATGTTTGACTCAACGTTAAGAAAACTAAAGAATTAGTTATAGATTACAGGAGAAATAAGATCACAGCTGAGGCAGTGGAAATCAAAGGTGTAGAAATAGAAAGAGTGAACACATACAAGTATTTGGGCGTTGTTTTTAACAACAGGCTAACATGGTCCGATCATGTTGACTCATTGATGAAAAAATTAAGTCCACGGGTTTACTGTATGAGGAAGTTGCAGTCCTTGAAGGTGAATACAGATGTGGTGAGAATGTTTTTTATGTCAGTCAGATGTAGTGTTTGGAGTTACTGTGTGGTGGTGGTGGGGTGGGGGGGAAATGCTGGGGTAACTGATAAGGCCAGGATTGATAGAGTGACTAAAAGGGCTGGGAAAATGGTGGGAGAGTTAAATACAGTGGATCAGGTATATGACGATCATCTGGTAAAAATGACACAGAAAATAACAAGGGACCCGGGTCCCCCTCTTCATGGTAATCTGACCGGCAGGGTCATAGAGCGTAGAGGTAGACTAAGACCTCCTGTGACACAAACAAAGCGGTATGCTCTTTCTTTTATACCTCAGGCTATTAGACAGCACAACAAGCACTTTAAACGTACATGTTTATAAGTTTTTTATTTATATATGGTATTTATGTATAATATTGTAGTGTATTTGTGGTATTGTATTTTTTCTCTAGTTTTTAATGGGTAAGATGGCGAGTGTGAGCACTGTAATTTCCATTTCTATGGATGAAATAAACTTGACTTGACTTGTTTGGAGTGCAAGAGCTTTAGTCTTTGTTGATATCTTCAACACCCCCCAACTACAAATAAGTTTTACTTAAATCTTTGTGATCCACTACCCAAACGTTTCCACCCCCCGAGAAAAAAAGAAGACAACAAAAACAAGAAAAAACACTTGTCCATGAAATATGATTACCTTTTAGATTCAGCCCTAATGAGGCATTCTAAGTTGGGCCGTGGCAGA
>NC_045736.1:34082013-34084620 GCF_008692095.1 Etheostoma spectabile | reverse complement strand
TTTGTTATTCAAATGTATTAAAATGAGAGGATAGCATTTGCTCCACTGTGGCTTTGTTGCTTGGTTTTGATTATTTGCTTGTTCGTTGCTGAGGTTTTGGCTTAGCAGCTGTGTGAAATTGCTTTCCCATCTGTTACAAGATTTTGAATTGTTCATATTATTAAGAACATTAAAGGTGTGCTGTCTCTTTTTCAAATTAATATAGTTTCATTAGATTTCTCCAATATGTGATGAAGTCTTCTCAGACATAATATTCCTAATAATTCCCATCTTCAACCTTGTCCCGTACCCTGACCTCTCTTTCATTTAACCAGCCATACTCTGCCTCTTTTCGCCCTTCCCCCTCCATCCATCCAAGACAGACTAAATTAATACAGACTGAGAAAGAGCAAAGATGCAGAGAAACAGGTAAATTGGAAAGACAAAGAAGGGCAGCACAGGGGATGGCCATGAGGAAAGTGTGTGTGTGGGTGTGGGTGTGTTGGGGGGTGTGGGTGGGGGTGTGTGGCGCGAGAGGCGCAAGATGAAGAGAAAGAATTGATAGAATGGATTGAAAGAGACAATGGACAGATTAGGGGATGGAGGCCAGATGATATCCAGAGGGGTGCAGTTAAACACATGAGGCTGATCAATAAGGTATGCTTGCCCCCATGAGAGTAGGCTTTTCTCACTGTTAAACGCACACAGACAAAAAGGATGAAAGGACAATACACACCCTACCTCACCGCATACATTTCCACTGTAACGTAGGGCTGCCGGATTATGGCCAAAACAATAATCATGATTATTTTGATCAATATTGAAATCATGAGGAATTATCACGATTATTTGTTGATTTTAACCAAAACAAATTTTGGTTGAAAGGGGAGGTAACCTTGCACCTTATGACCTCATAAGGAGCAAGAGTCAAGATCGGCCCATTTGAACTTTCATTTTCTCTAAGGCAGAGCCCAGGGCTCGGTTTACACCTATCGCCATTACTATCAACTGGGGGACCATAGGCAGGCTGGGGGCATATTGATGTTAAAAAAACTCATGAAGTAAAATTTCCATCACATAGGACCTTTTAAAAGTTAGGGCCGTCTGCTGGTAAAATGAATTCTGAGAGGGTACCATTCTTTTAGAAACCAGTATTAGGTTGTTTCCAAAGGCCGGTTCGTTCTGCTCTATCCATGCCACGTTGACATGCGTCTCCAAAACAGTCTAACAGCAGGGAAGGCAAATGTGGCTCGCTGAATATTTCAGGCAAGGAATTTAATGTCTTGGAATTTAAGGGGAGCAAGGCAGGTACACCTTTTTACTGCTCAGCCATATTGTAATGGAAAATCAGTCAAGTTGTGCCAGTTGGTTGCCTGATCATGGCTCTTCACAGCTTTGCTCAGCGTGTCTACCCTGGAAACACCCTGTATGTGCAGCGCTGGCTCTGAGGAGGAGCAAGAATGGAAATCACAGGCCCGCTCTATCCCAGTATTTTACCCACAGTTACAATGGTGTCATACAAGGAATTGTGTAATTCAAACTCTGCACAATTAAATTGGTGTAACTGAAGGGTGACAAATATGAAGTACAGAGTCAACTGTGTGACATCATTTTCAGGCCATGTGTGTGCATATTCATATTGGCTCTTTATTATTTAGTTGTAGACGAATTAATGAAGACATTTGGGAATCGTGTGTGTGTGTGTGTGTGTGTGTGTGTGTGTGTGTGTGTGTGTGTGTGGGTGGGGTGTGTGTGTGTGTGTGTGTGGTGTGTGTGTGGGTTTGTGTGTGTGTGTGTGTGTGGTGTGGTGTGTGTGTGTGTGTGTGTGTGTGTGTGTGTGTGTGGTGGTGTGTGTGTGTTTTACTGGTCTTTAATTTACTCCCAGCTGTGCATCTGTTACTGATCCTTCAAGGGCCACAGTTCCAGAGGAGGCGACCAGCCTGTGAAACAAAACACTTTTTATCCATCTGCTGTTACTGTTGTGTAACACATCCGCAACACAGCATGAGGAGACACAAACATATAAATCACTGACACTGAGCGTAAATGCTGAATATAGCCTCAGTGTACAAGTATTGTAAAAATGGATTGGAGTTTAAAGTCTCTGAGTCACTGGTATTTGTGTGATTTACAGTTTTTTTCCTTTCTTCTGGTGTTGAACTTACATAGTGCCATCACCGAGATGATACGGAGCGTGCTATGAGTCTGGCTTATCTGAGTGGCCCAGGGAGGACATAGTAATGACTAGGCTGCGTATGCCCCTGTGCTGATACCAGTGTGTGGGAGAGACTGTGGAAATAGACGTCAATCCTTCATATAACCACTAGCATCACACACCACACACACACACACACACACACACCCACACACACACACACACACACACACACACACAACACACACACACAACACACAGAACACACAAACAGACAGACACAGACAAGAGGGAGGAAGATAAAGGACAGGGGAGTGTGTGAACCTTTAAACAAGCAAATCAAATACAGTACGTTCTGCCCATGAGGGTTTCGACACAAGAAGACAAACACGGTGGGCGGAACACGATCCACACTAGTAGGACTGCGTCGTGTAATTTTCATGTGTGGTTGACGGTGGTGAAGACCTTTACGC